>NC_080162.1:10881765-11106765 GCF_950295315.1 Erinaceus europaeus
GCATATGTTCACAAATAAGAGAATGCTATCTTAGAAAACTCATTTAGTGAAGCTTGAAAGAAACCAGATAGACAACCCTGTACCAGCCTTATCCTCAGTAAGTGGCAATGATGCCTAACATTCAAAATGATTATGTAGATGACTTGGTAAATTTCCTTGACCTAACAGAGCCTTTGAAACCCTACTAAAAGGAACGGAGACCCTTTCCAGAAAATTTATCAACTCCCCCACACAATAGGTAATTTACATGCAATAGCAATAATTCCCTAAATTCCCCAAGCTCACCAAGAAAAACAGTCCACGGACCCAGCTTCGGAAAATTTTCACAGATAAGAGCAGGAGATATTAAAATGGGGGGATGTGTCATTCCTGCACATCGTATTTGCCAAGGGAATATCATTGTAGCTATCTATCAAAATTATTTGTGGAATGTAAACAAAAAGGACAAACTATTCCCAGGCTGAAGGTGGGGGGAGGGGGAAACGTTCATAAACTCTCCTTTAATCTAGACTCTAAGAAGAAATTAAAGGTCAGCCCAAGTGCTGTCATGGTCCAAGCACTGAGACTACTGGATATGAAAGAATGTTGAGCTCCAGGGCTGGGCAGTAGCACAGCAGGTTAAGCACGTGTGGCATGAAGCACAAGAACTGGGGTAAGGATCCCGGTTTGAACCCAGGCTTCCCACCCACAGAGGAGTCGCTTCACAGGCGGTGAAGCAGGTCTGCAGGTGTTTGTCTTTCTCTACCCCTCTCTGTCTTTCCCTCCTCTCTCCATTTCCCTCTGTCCTATCCAGCAACATCAATAACACCAATAATAATAACTACAACAATGATAAAATAACAAGGGCAACAAAGGTGGGGGAGGAGCCTCCAGAAGCAGTAGATTCATGGAGCAGACACTGAGTCCCAGCAATAACTCTGGAGGGAAAAAAAAAAGAAAAAGAAAAGAAAAAATGTTGAGCTCAACAAGGATGATACTTCTAATCTATTTAGATTTTTATATATTATGTACATATACTTACTTAGGGCTCTGGTTATTTCACCAAAGGAGTTCAGACAAGTCCTGAGATAGTCTTTATTTCATGAATATTTCCTCCTAAGATGCAAAGGGCTGCAACACAATTCCTAACTAGAAGGTATACTTTTTTTATGATTATTATTTATTTAACACTTGCACTCGGTAGGCACGCATGGACCATTTCAGACACACACACACACACACACACACACACACACACACACACACACACACACACACTTTGTTGTTCTTTGTTGTTGTCTGTAAGTGTCTCTTACATCATAAACTGCTGAGTGCTGGGCGGAGAAGGGGCTGATTCAGGGTCTAAGTTGAATCTCTGGCTCTGGCTGAAGATGGAACATCGTGGTGACAGCAGCGGGTTGTCACCGTCAGTGATGTGACAGAGCAGCCTGCTGGTGCCACCAGATGGCAGGTCTTCTGATGCACTACCAGCTTCATTTTGCCCATCTTTGTGGATGGGGGCTGAGTCTGAGGAAACAAGAGAAGTCATCAAGACCTAAAGTGGCCGAAAGTTTCCGACTGTCATGTTCTTAAATCAAGATCGTAAACATTCACTATACTGCCCTGCCCTGTCATTTCCTCCTTTTGGGGGATATGAAAGGCTTTCACAATACTGTCAATTTGCTCTCACGTAAACTGGATACAAATATTACAAAACCAGCAACTATAGAAAATAGAAACATTCTTTTATCATGAGTTGTAGAATCAGCAGAATCAGAGGGGGAAGGAAATATCTACTAGAAACAATGGTGAAGTTATACAGATACTAAGCTCCAACTATAATCCCGGGGCAAAAAAAAAAAAAAAGAAAGAGAGGAAGAAAGAGAGAGAGAGGAAGAAAGAGAGAGAGAGAGAAAGAAAGAAAGAAGAAAGAAAAGATTGACTGTCAGTAGTCACTAAAATTATGGAAAATTCTTTTTCGGTCTGGAATAATGTTGAGGATATGCTCAATACAAACCATGGATTTCAAAGCAAAACTAATCTGTTGTATAAAGGTAGACATTTCTGTGAACAAATAAATGCACTGAAGATCAAATAAGCAATGTGGTATGGCATTAAAAATGATTCTATTTCCCTCCAAATTTTATGCAGCATTTCATTTGAGATAAAAAAGCAAAAGCAAAACTTGCTCCAAATCTTGTCCCTCCCCAGTTCGGAAGCTCGCTCTGTGGCTGAAGTCTTACAGCACCAATTGCTCTTTTCATGAGCTCAGTAACCCCCTGCTCTCAGAGCTGATCCAGAAATGAGTGTCCCTCATCCAAGAGCTTCATCCAAGAGCAGGGGAGCCAGAGATATCAAGACAGTGAGTCAGGGTCAGCAAGGAGTCTCTGCATCCCAAAGCGAAGCTCTGCACAGAATTAGTTACGAAACAGCCAAAACTTAGACCTTGCCCAGAACACATGCCAGAACAGCTCTAGGCTTTCTCTTACTCTTACAAGAAGGAAATTAGGAAAGAAGGAAGGGAGGGAGGGAGGAAGGGAAGGAGGAAGGGAGAGAGGAAGGAAGGGAGGGAGGGAAGAAGGGAGGAAAGGAGGAAGGGAGGGGAGGGGAGGGAGTTTTCTGGGAAAAAAAGCAGAATCTATAAACACTGGGAAATCCACTTTTGCAAAAGTAGATATTTAGATATTTAGCACAATTTGTCGCTATATGAGCCTCAATTAGGTTAAGGTGACTCCTGTTCTCTAGAGCTTAGAACACAGTTTGCTGCATGTAATATCAAAGGTCTGAGTAGGTTCTCGCATGCTTCAGTTGGCTTTTCTCCCATTGGGTTATAGACTGTGAGGGTGGATGCTACCTTCTATTGTGCCTCTAAAACTGCTTGGCAGGACTTCTATTGGTAGCAGAGATTGACAGGAGAAGACAGTTGAAGGCTTCACAGCAGTTGGAATCAGATGAATGCCGGTGCTTGAGGCCCCTGGCAAGGTGTGCTGGGTGCCGAGCTCAGCTCCCACAGGCCCATGTTGTAAATAATTAACACCCTAAATACTGTAGTTTGGCAGAAGTCCTCAGGACTAACAGAAGCAGCCAAAATGTCACAGCGATCACCTTTAAGACCCACCAGGAGGTGCATGGGCTCTTCATCAAATTCCTTTCATAAATCACCATTCTCTAGTGAGAAATGCATCTATCCAAGTTACCGGTTTCTTGGCACCATCTATTGGCAATAATGATAGAAAATGAAGGGGGTTGGGCGGTGGTGCAGTGGGTTGAGTGCATGTGGCGCAAGGCGCAAGGACCGGCGTAAGGATCCCGGTTCGAGCCCCCGGCTCCCCACTTGCAGAGGAGTCCCTTCACAGGCGGTGAAGCAGGTCTGCAGGTGTCTGTCTTTCTCTCCCCCTCTCTGTCTTCCCCTCCTCTCTCCATTTCTCCTGTCCTATCCAACAACGAACAACATCAACAATGGCAATAATAAAAACCACAACGAGGCTACAACAACAAGGGCAGCAAAAGGTAGGGGAAATGGCCTCTAGGAGCGGTGGATTCATGGTGCAGGCACCAAGCCCAGCAATAACCCTGGAGGAAAAAAAAAAAAAGAAAATGAAATAATGTTTCAGCCAGCACCTGGGGTAATGAGAAAGGTCTGAGGCTTCTATCCTTTCAGCTCAACTGCGGCCCCAGGTTAAAACGCATATGGAGTTTCTGGTGCTAACATGGGGGTTCCTGGCAGTGAAGCAGACCCAAGAAGAAAGTTCAACACTTTGAAGATGAAACCGCACAAAACCACAGACCCTGACAAGTGGTTGTCTTTGAGCTGTATTGCAATAGGAGCCACAAGCTTCCCTCAACATGGCATTTGCCTCCTGTGGGAGCCCTCAGGAGTTCACCCATGCTGCCTAAGGGCCATCCCAACCCACCTTTCCCTAGACCACTAGGGAGTCCACCAAGAAGATCTCAAACCAACCACTGGGTTCTGAGTCCAAAGTCAGAAATCTGACAGTTCCCCAGTTCTTTATTCAAACATGACTTGAACTGATTGAGAAATAGTTGCATTCAGCTACTTGTGCATTTGTGTAGAACAAATTCTTGAGTTTCTTAATCAAGAGAGGACAAGAAGATTTAGAGCCAGCCACCCTTGCTGTTATTCTGGGAACTGAGCCCAGGTCACAAATTTAAGACCCTATTCACCCACAGGGAAAAACTTATGGCAATATTAAATGTGGGTCACTTCTACGGTTCCCACTGGGGCAGATTACTTTTTCTTCCAAAGATAGGAGCAGTATAGGTCCCATCATATGCTGCAGGGTGGTTAATAAAGAGGAGTCTGGAAGTCAGTGACACAGTTTTTTTTTTTTTTTTTTTTGCTTCCAGAGTTATAGCTGGGGTTCCGTGCCTGCACTACACGGCTCCTGAAGGTCATTATTTTAATAGGATAGGACAGAGAGAATTTGAGAGAGGAGGGGAAGATAGAGAGGGGGAGAGAAATATAGACACCTGCAGGCCTGCTGCATTGCTTGTGAAGTGTACCCCCTGCCAAGGTGGGGAACCAGGGGCTCTAACTGGGATCCTTGCATCGTTCCTTGCGCTTCATACTACGTGCACTTAACTGGTGCACTAAGGCCCAACCGGACCCCGTAGTACATTTTAAGAGCATCAGTGAGTTCCCTCACTACTTACCAGGCTGTGTTAGAAAAGTAAAGAAGGGGAGAGGCTGGGCAGTAGTGCAGTGGGTTAAGCACATAGCGCAAAGCGCAAGGACTGGTTTAGGTTTAAGGATTCCAGTTCGAGCCCCCGGCTCCCCACCTGCAGAGCCATTGCTTCACAGGCGGTGAAGCAGGTCTGCAGGTGTCTGTCTTTCTCTCCCCCTCTCTGTTTTCCCCTCCTCTCTCCATTTCTTTCCTCTCTCCATTTCTCTCTGTCCTATCCAACAACAACAAGCAACAAAGGGGGAAACATGGCCTCCAGGAGTAGGAGATTCATAGAGCAGGCACCGAGACCCAGGGATAATCCTGGAGTAAGAAAGAAAGAAAGAAAGAAAGAAAGAAAGAAAGAAAGAAAGAAAGAAAGGAAGAAAGAAAGAAAGACCCTGGGGCATAGGGGGTGGGGAGCATAATGGAGAAAGATTGTGATCCCAGATTCGTCAGTTGCTTAGAGGCAGTTCAGAAATGATAGGTCTCATAAAACTGCCATTTGTGGGGACCGGGCGGTGGCTAGCGCACTTGGTGCTAAGTGCAAGGACCAGCATAATGATCCCGATTTGAGCCCCTGGTTCCCCGCTTGCAAGGGGTGTGTGGCTTCACCAGGGGTGAAGCAGGTCTGCAGGTGTCTATTTTCCTCTCCCCCTCTCTGTCTTCCCATCCTCTCTCGATTTCTCTCTGTCCTATCCAATAGCAGCTGCAATAATAATAATAATAATAATACATAACAAAATGGAATAAATGGCCTCCAGGAGCAGTGGACCTCTAGTGCAGGCACCAAACCCCTGTGATAACTCTGGAGACAAAAAAAAAAAAAATCCTGCCAGTTGTTCATTTTGAAAATGGGAGGGTAATAGTGATAGCCTTCCAAGACTGACTAAGGATGAAATGAGATTGTATTTCCGCACATTTTTGCACACACACACATATACATTCTATTCTTATTCATATCCACATAAGCCTGCTTAGTATGTTACACAGAAATTTACACATTTAGTATGTGTTCAACATATGGATGGAGAGAAATAAATTCTTTCCAATTTCTAGTGCTTTTTAAAAAAATTTTACCTTCATACGACATCAGATGATCCAGAAATCATGACTGGAATGTACTAGTTATATATCTTTCTACTACTTCTCATACTGAAAACCTATGCATCCTTTTACAGCATACTTGGTAATGCACTAAGATGAGAGTCGCAACAATTGAACAGAATAATCCAAGAACCAGCATTTTAAGAACTTATTCTAAAAATAAGGAAATAGAATTTTGCCTTCTTTTACCAAGCACCAGCCATAGTGCTTGTGAAGTTAACATGATAAATAAGAACTAATATATCCCTACAAATATTAAAAAATAAGAGCTGGGGTCTCGTGGGGGGTGTTTGGTGGCTCACCTGGTGGAACACAGATGTTACAATATACCAGGACCCAGGTTCAAGCCCTTGTCCCCACCTGCAGAGGAAAAGCTTTACACATGGTGAAGCAGTGCTGCAGATGTCTCTGTCTCTCTCCCCCTCTATCATCCCCTTCCCCCTTTATTTCTGGCTGTCTCTATCCAATAAATAAAGATATATATATATATATATATATATATATATATATTTTTTTTTTTTTAAGAGCTGGGAGTTGGGTGGTAGCTCAGTGGATTAAGCACACATGGAGCAAAGCACATGAGGATCCCGGTTCCAGCCCCTGGCTCCCCACCTCCAGGGGAGTCGCTTCACAGATGGTGAAGCAGGTCGGCAGGTGTCTGTCTTTCTCTTCCCCTTTCTGTCTTCCCCTCCTCTCTCCATTTCTGTTTGTCCTATCCAACAACAATGACATCAATAATAACAACAAGGACAACAAAAGGGAATAAGTAAATAAATACAAAAAATTTTTTTAAAAAAGAGCTGTTGGGAGAAACAGTGAGTAGTAGTATTATTAACAAATATTTATGGAACAACTCACTGTGTCCTCAAACTTGTCCTTAGACTTTCTGTATGAATGTAATCTTCATAGCAACCAAATTAGGTTGATAGTGATACCACTTCTGTTGTAAGTTCAGTAGGGGAGGTGACATAACTACATTAAGTCCATTCAGGTAGGGTTTAAGCAGTGCGTATGGTGAAGACTCAACAACTGAAGAATGCTCCTGGTAGGTCGCTCACTGATCAGGATCAAAGACTGAAGGAAAATAATTATCATCAGAATGTGAGGGCCAAGAGAGCCCATCTGATTGACTGTAATCCCCAGGCAGAAGCCATCACCTCATCACAGCTGGTAGGTGAATCAGTCAGATATCCATATCCTTATCTATGTGTGTGTACCTCCTCCTATGAATTTTGATTCAATACAAGTATAAGTAAATACCTGTTACCACTCACAATGCACTGCTAAGGTCTAATTAAGTTGGCTATTAACTATAGTCTTTGTGGATTTGTTCATTCGCACTCTGGGATGCCGATCATGTTAGGCTTCTAAGTGGCACTCAGGTATATTCCAAGAATTCCAGGGGGAATATAACCAACAAGAATCATGTTTGTCCTCTTGGGTTATGCCTGAGTACCACCCACATGCCTGAGATGGTGGGGCATACTCTTAAGTCACAGACGGTCAGGGCAATGCAAATAAATAACATAAGGATCCCGGTTTGAGTCCCCAGCTCCCCACCTGCAGGGGAATCGCTTCACAGGCAATGAAGCTGGTCTGCAGGTGTTTATCTATCACTCCCCCTGTCTGTCTCCCCTCCTCTCTCCATTTCTCTCTGTCCTATCCAACAATGATATCAACAAAAATAATAATAACCACAACAAGGCTAAAACAACAAGGGCAACAAAAGGGGGGGGAAAAAAGGAATAAAGCGGGAGTCGGGCTGTAGAGCAGAGGGTTAAGCGCAGGTGGCGCAAAGCACAAGGACCGGCATAAGGATCCCGGTTCGAACCCCGGCTCCCCACCTGCAGGGGAGTTGCTTCACAGGCAGTGAAGCAGGTCTGCAGGTGTCTATCTTTCTCTCCTCCTCTCTGTCTTCCCCTCCTCTCTCCATTTCTCTCTGTCCTATCCAACAATGACAACAACAATAGTAACTACAACAATAAAACAACAAGGGCAACAAAGGGAATAAACAAATAAAATAAATATAAAAAAAAGGAATAAAGCACAGTAAAGGAAGGAAGCCATAAGGTGAAATTCAGATTGGGCATGGTGGATTGCAACAAAGCAAAGGACTCTGGGAAAAAAGAGGAAGAGGCAGAATGAAGGGACACTATGGTCTTGGTGTGTCTCCCCTAGATAGCAATCAAGAGGAGATGAGAGGCTGAGCCTGTGTATTAAAGACTATTCTGGAACCCACCCATCCCCAATTCAAACAAACAAACAAACAAACAACGAAGATGTGTTCTGTATGCACTGAGTTAAAAGCACTTTTGACCCTTCAGGAGAGGTATCTAGTAGGCCTTGGGAATATGGGGCTCAGATGACAGTTGAACTAGACTCCGTCCCTGAAACACTTCCCACAAAATACATTTCTAGAGCTGGGGCCACGGCCAAGAGCCTTAGATTCATGTAAAAGAAACAAGTGTACTGAGTTCAATCAAATAAACAGCCAGTGAATTATGACCCTGGGCTAGCAGAGTAATGAGAGATTCTGAAATCCCTTCTGGGAACCAGGAAACTTCTAAGAGTCCAAAAGCCTCATCTCAGATAAAAAAATCAGTCCTTCTCCCCCCTCCCGGCCCCTGAGGTTTTGGTTCAGAACCGTTAAGTAAGTTCCCATCTACAAATACAGATGCAGGTTTGGTGTTTTTAAGTAGTTCTCAAAATAAATTTGACCCCTTCATTTCTGTTCCCTGGGAAGTTAAGGGAAGGCAATTTTAGAATATATTTTCAGTAACTCCTATTACATGTAATCATATGTGACTTTTACTTTTAAAAATATTATTTATGAGAGAAAGAGAGAGAGAAAGGAGGAGGAGGAAAGAGAACCACAGCATTGCTCTGGCATATCCAATATCAGCAACTGAATCTGGAAGCTCATCCTTGAGGGTCCAGTGCCGGGATAGCCTGAGGGTGCTTCTTCCTGAGCTAGTGCTCTCTGGGCTGGAGAGAACTCAACTGGAGCCGATCTAGGCTGCTGCGTGGGAGAGGGATCAGGAACTCGTGCTGCAGTAACTTCACAGGAGATACACTCTGGAACTCTCAGAGCCAGAAAGCAATTTCCAAGTGTCTTTAATCAGAAGAGCAGCTGTTTTTATACTCTCCAAGTAGGGTGGAAACAGGATGTGACATAGAGAGGGTGGAGCAAAAAGTGACTGGTGGAAGATCAGGGTGTGACAAGGAGAGGATCAGGGTGTGACAAGGAGAGGGGGTGGAGCAGGTGAGAATTCTACCATTAAACCACCAATGCCCTGGAGGGAGTGTGGTGCTTTATGTAGATGTAAAAGTGATTTATGTAAATAGACCAAAGCTTTGAATGGGATCAATTCAATCCCTATATAGGCATATGGTTAAGCAGAAGCCAGGGGGAGCTGGCATACTACCCAACATCTCCCCCTTTCTTTTTAACTATTTGCTATAGTATCAGGAGTGTGGGGCACTTTGTGAGGCAGGGAGACTGATAAGAGACACACTTTTTGGGGTTCTACTGTCCCTCCTTGCTCAACCTCTCTGTAGAGAGAGAGACTAACAGGATTGACACACCCCTCAGGCTCAAGCCCTTCCAAGCTCAACCATATCCTCACAATTCCCCAACATCTCCCTCTTACTTAATGGCCATATATAACTGGGTCAATGTCTGTAAAAGGCTTCATCTCTGTCAGGGGAATAGCAGTGTAGTGGTGAACATAAACCTGCTGGGAAGAAAGCAGAATGATAGTGTGTAAGTGTCTTCAAAAAGAACTAGCACAAGACAGGGAAGGATAAGTAAGAGTAGCAAGAGACAGAGTGAACCTGATGGGTGGAGGAGTGGGGGCCTGATAAGCCTAGGGGCTAGAGGGGTGATCTGGCATTGCAAAATCCCGAGTCAGCTGGCGGAAAGTTCTATGAACTGCTACAGTCATTCTTCAAGAAGTTCAGCAGTATAAAGGGAGTGTCCAGCAAGTTCTATAGAAGCATCAGTCAAATGTCAACGGCCAGGAAATAAATGCCACACGTCTATCTTGATGGAGGAGGATGGCCACTGGAACTTCTCTTCTCTGTAGAGAGTGACCTGGAACTGCCAAAACATGGT
Organism: Erinaceus europaeus; assembly: GCF_950295315.1. NCBI lineage: Eukaryota > Metazoa > Chordata > Mammalia > Eulipotyphla > Erinaceidae > Erinaceus > Erinaceus europaeus. Next base: position 10,891,648 of record NC_080162.1, read on the forward strand.
GGGCGAAACAGAAGCAGGAAGAGCAGACACCGATGGTTGAGAGAAAGACAGTAGGAAAGTCTTGTCCTTTGGAGTCTGTGAATCAGGTTCTCCAGATCGTGTCAGGTCACATCATGGGTTTCGGGGGATGGCTGCAATTGTGGGTGATGTCAGAGGTCAAGGGTCCAAGATGGATTTCTGGGGATTCTATATGAGCAGATGCTTCTTTATGCGAAGGCTTGTCATAGCTGTAGTCAATTACTTATGAAAAAACTTTGTAACAAATTAGAAGTTTACTACAATTGATAACTCGATGATTATAATTGGTTTAGGTATCTTTTTAATTTCGTGTAAAGGTCATCTTATGTGACCTCATGTAGCAGTCTCTATATAGCAAAATTTTCATACTGAATTTAAGTCACATATATTGATTCCTAACTATTTTTACATTGGGTTATTAAGCAAACTCAGGTTACTAGAGTTAACACATTTTAGTGACAATTTTTTTTTGTACTTTTACAATGTCAGATTGATGCCAAATTTGTTGTGGATTAATTTCCACAGTCCAGTGTTACCACTGAGCCACATCCTGGGCCACAGCACACCCAGTTTTTACCAAATAAATATAACATTTAAATTGCATAAACATATGAATCTCCAGGGTACAGTCTTATTATCATATTATTATTATTGTTGTTGTTGTTGTTATTATCTTTTGAAAGATCCTTTGGCATTTGGGTGCCTTTCTTGGGAGCTGCTCCTCACCCTCCCACTCCTTTATCTTCCTCTTCCATCTTCTTTTTAGATAGAGATGGAGAAGACAGAGAGGCAGAGAGAGTAAACAAGACCACAGTTGCAGTCTTTCAGTTGTAGTGGGACTGGGCTTGAACCTGGGTCATTCACATGGCAAAGCAGCCTAGTGGCACCCAAGCCAACTATTTTGTCAGTTCTGTCACTGATCATTTAAAAACTCCAATAGTCTCTGTAAAAAAAAAAGAAGATTTTATTTATTTATTCATGAGAAAGACAGGAGGAGAGAGAAAGAACCAGACATCACTCTGGTACGTGAGCTTCCAGGAATTGAACTCAGGACCTCATACTTGAGAGTCCAATGCTTTATCCACTGTGCCACCTCCCAGACCACAAACTCTAATAGTTTCCTACATGTATTCATTAAAGTCTTGTTGTGAAAGACTTTATCTTCTTCTTCTTCTTCTTCTTCTTTTTTTTTTTTTTTTTTTTTGCCACCAGTGTTATCACTGGGATTAGGTGCCTACGTAACAAATCCACTGTTCTTGGAGCTCATTTCTTCCTTCCTTCCTCCCTCCCTCCCTCCCTTATTAGATAGGGTAGAGAGAAATTATGGGGGAAGGAAGAAGTAGGAAAAGAGAGAGGAAGGGAGGCCCCCGCAGACTTGTTTCATCATTTGTGGATCTTCCCCCTGCAGGTGGAGAGCAAGGGTTCAGACCCTAATCCTTGCTCATAGTACAGTGTGTGCTTGACTGGAGGTGCTACTGGTAGAGCCCTTAAGTATTTTATTTACATTTTCAGTGTCCCAATGGTAAAAATGAAAAATGACTGCCAGCTTAAAAAAATTAGTAAAATGAGTGAAGCAATCGGATAAGATACAATGATGGGCACATACTTTGACATATGTGATGATACCCACAGAATTCAAAGGCTTAACACATTTGTAACTGCAAAAATAAATAAAAATTAAACTAAAAAAATCAATAACAACAACAGACACCAGCAAAATAAGATCACATGGTGATCTGGCTATGTTGTTTACAATATAATTTAGGGCAGGTTTGAACAGTTTGAATTCATCTAACTTTTCAGAATTATATGATATTCACTAAATTGTATCGATAAAATTTAACAGCTATCGTAAATATTCTGTTAGTCCACACACAACAAACACAGTAAAGGACAGTTCTACAGGAAATGAAAGGAGGACAGAGAGAGTGAATGGGGACAGAGGGAGGCAAAGTGGCAAGGCACAGGGTAAGAGAGAAACATGGCCAGAGAGTTGTGGGGGGAGAAAAGAAAAAAAAAAAAAAGAGAGATGCCTGCATGTTAGCTGTCGTAAAGTCAGGGGCCCCTTGGAATAGATTGCCTAGATTTTTCCAAAATGGAGACCCCAAATTTCATCTGCTATATTCTTATTTTTAGGTTCCTGATTATTAAACAATTTGTTCTGCTTTACATCATAATGCTTTTCAGCCACCAAACTGCAGATGGTACCATGATGCCAACCTGACTTCCCCAGGCAGCTGACCTCATCAATGTGTCCTGGAAACTCACCTCTGCAGAGCCCTATCCCACTAGGGAAAGACAGAAACAGGATGGAGTATGGATTGACCTGTCAATGCCCATGACTGCTGGAGGCCACATCACGGCTGCTGTCAGACAAAGTCTGAGCAAGCCAGGACTGAAATGAATCTATTCATCCTTTTTGTGTAATGGCGGAGGTGACGTCAGGTCTGTTGCCAGACAAAGTCCGAACAGACTGGAACCTACTGCACAGTGGGAAGTTCTAGACTAAACCGAATCTATTTGTTTTTAATTACATTGATAATTTGAGGACTTATTGGCTATATTGCAAATATACAAATATACCTGGGGACTATGAAAGAGAGATTCCCTAGGGGAAGTACATAATGACAGCAGTTACGGCAGTGAGTGTGACAAGACTACAAATGGCCTAAGAGCAGAAGCTGCTGTACCCATTGAAAGGCTTTCAGAAAAAGAGCTACTTATCACCACTACAGCTTCTCAATTAGCTGGACTCAGACCAAAAGCCAAAATTATGGGTGGCTTATAGTATGAGTGACAGACTGTGGTCTTCACCTAGTTATAAAAAGGCTCCATTGTTTACCCTCACCCACACACCCCTGCCTTCACTTACAGGTAAAGTATATAGATAGAAGTTGTGTCGTTAAATAACTATGTAAGGGTCAATGGGTAGAAGTTAGTAAACTTTCACATAGGCAAAAGTTACTGAACTCTCATATACTCAAAGGTTAGCCAGAAGAGAGCCCACATGGTATGTGCTTACTTTACAGCAGAAGATTTCTTTAGATGGACAGTTTGCTACATATTAGATGTGTTATTTAGTTAGACCCATCCAAGAACGGGTTAAGAAGAAAAGCTGTTAGGCTGAGCTCCAGAAAAGATACACTAACCTACTCAGACGGCCAAAACAAAGGAAATAATGTTTGAAGCTATTCTGGCCACACCAAGGCCACACAGATGGTCAAAAACTTAGGGGAGGGCAGGCTGTCTCAAGACCAAAGAAACTTTCAAGGAGAACCTATAATGATAATAATGTCTCGAGTTATTTTTATTCTTAATAAAAACAATCTTGCACGATGTTATCTGTATTCCCGTGAAAATTGTTTCAATAATAAACCCCTGCAGACAGAGGCCAGAGGTGCCTCTCTCCTGCACCTGAAGCAGCTGACGTGTCTCTCACTTCATCTCCATCGTCAACTCCCCCCAACCCTTCGGGACGTACCCTAGTAACTGTGACAGGGGCTGGCTCCTGGCATATGACCAGCAGAGAAGCAATTACAGAAGCCAGACCTCCCATCTTCTGCACACCATAATGACCCTGGGTCCATACTCCAAAAAGGGATAAAGACTATGAAAGCTTCCAGTGGAGGGGAGGGGATGTGGAACCCTGGTGGTGGAAACTGTATGGAATTGTACCCCTCTTCTCCTCAATCTTGTCAATCATTATTAAATCAATAAAAGAAAGAAAGAAAGAAAAACAGAGCTAGGAGTTGAGAGTGGATGCAAGGCAAGACACAGTGCCAAGGGTAGAGTTGAAGAAGATGTTCACCTCTGTGTAGCAGAGGTGAGCATCGCCTAATCTGTGGAACACTAAGAACTTCAGTTGTTTGTAACTTCTACCCCAAATCAAGAGCTATACTGTGAGCTACAGCCACATACTGTGGACAAGTGAGATAGGAGACCCCCCACCCCCAGACTTCTGTCATACTGTGAAAGTTAAGATATCCACTCCATACATTACTTTGAAATAAAATAGCTAAAGAATGGATGATCCAATTTTTGGGAAGCAGTTTCCATCTGTATTAAACCAAATGTGCATTATAGGAAATCAGAAAGAAAAAAATAATTCTCTCAACAAAAGTACAAAAAGATCTGACTGATGATCTCAGAAATCGAGGGAAGATTCAACTTAACTGATTTGCCTGCATGTATACTGCCAAAGAAAATTAGAAATTAGAAAATTAGAAAATTCACGTGTGGAATGACAACCCTTCAGCTTCATTACTCGGGTGAGACCTTTCCTTTCATAGTACACTCTAATTTCATCTCAGGTGGCTCACTTTCTAACAAAGTCCCATAACCTAGATATACACCAGTTTCTGTGAGAGAGAGCTTATGTGCACACGTATCCATAAACTACTGCAAAATATATACCTGAAAGCAGAAGTACACTAGAGTTTGCAGTGAGTACCCCCCTAACACTTCCTCTCCACTATTCCAAGCTTGGGATCCATGATTGCTCAACAAATTGTTTGGCTTTGTATGTTAACTCTCTTTTCAATCACCAGGTTCCAGATGCCACCAGGATGCTGGCCAGGCTTCCCTGGATTGAAGACCCCACCAATGTGTCCTGGAGCTCAGCTTCCCCAGAGACCCACCCTACTAGGGAAAGAGAGAGGCAGACTGGGAGTGTGGACCAACCAGTCAACGCCCATGTTCAGCGGGGAAGCAATTACAGAAGCCAGACCTTCTACCTTCTGCAACCCTCAATGACCCTGGGTCCATGCTCCCAGAGGGATAGAGAATGGGAAAGCTACCATGGGAGGGGGTGGGTTATGGAGATTGGATGGTGGGAATTGTGTGGAGTTGTACCCCTCCTACCTTATGTTTTTGTTCATTAATCCTTTCTTAAATAAAAAATTTAAAAAAAAAAAAAGAAAATTAGAGAAAGTCCCAAGAGAAATGGCCAATGAATAGTGTCTCCTCTCTAAAATCATCTTTATTCCCTGCTACGTCACAATAATGGAGCCAAATGTTCACAGTACAGAGCTCGATCTGAGCTGTGGAGAAACTGCCATTCATGATCATGTCCAGGACTCAGAAAAGCCCTCTTGGTGTATATGAAGCCCTGGCGACTTGCTATGAAGCTCAGCATCTCCAGCCTAAAAGAATCACTATGCCTTCTAGTCAGTTCCTACACAGCTGGGCACTGCAGCAAGAAACTGATAGAAATCTGCTAGTAAGACAACAGTAGTCATTTTCTAAGGGGAGTTTTATTTCTAAGCAGATGTGCTTTGCAAAGCCTAAAGAACACTGAATGCATACAGTGCAAACAGGAAGACTACTACAGGGGCTGCATTTATACTAGGCTCATCACATGCAAGGAAGGGAAAATAGTCAAGAAGCACTCAAGAGCTCCCTAAGTTTGAGTTAGTCTATTCAGCTGAAGAATCTGGGTACGTAACTCCTGCCCATATAGACAGTGTCACAGAAAAGGAAGATCCTCAAGGAGCTGGAAGAAGACTCAGGAGAGGTTGAATCCCTGGGTTGTCTTCCTTCTTTCCTTCCTTCCTTCTTCCCTCCCTCCTTTACTGTCTACTGTAAACTATGAATCCCCCAATAAAAAAAGTACTTTCCCTGAGTGAAGTGCCTCTACACAGAAAATAGGAAGACACTGTTGGAATAAATAGAAGACATAAAGAGGTAGAAAGTATTCCATGTACATAGAGTGAAAAGAATGGATGTCAACAAAACGTATATATTATCTAAAACAATACACAGATTGAAAAAAAAAATCTCGGTCAAAATTTCAACTGCAGGGAGTTGGGCGGTAGCGCAGCGGGTTAAGTGCATGTGGCACAAAGTGCAAGGACCGGTGGAAGGATCCCAGTTCGAGCCCCTGGCTCCCCACCTGCAGGGGAGTCGCTTCACAGGCGGTGAAGCAGGTCTGCAGGTGTCTATCTTTCTCTCCCCCTCTCTGTCTTCCCTCCTCTCTCTATTTCTCCCTGTCCTATCTAACAACGATGACAACAAATAACAACAACAATAAAAACTAGAACAATAAAACAAGTGCAACAAAAGGGAAAATAAATAAATAAAAAAATTCGACTGCATTCTTCACCAAAATAGAATAAAAATTTTAAAATGATGTAATTTATTTGGAACTACAAAAATCTTCGAGAAAAGGTCCCAGAGAAAAATGCAACAAAAAATAAAAGTATTACGCACCAACTAAATATCATAATACAAAGTGACAGTAATTAATGAAAAGTATTGTACTGGAATAAAAACAGACCTGTGGATCAATGAAAGAGAATTGAGGCCTGGAAAGAAAACTACGCATATCTGAACAACTACTTTATGACAAAAAAAATTGTTAAGAGTATATAATGGTGCAAGTAAGTCTCTTTAATGACAGTGGAAAAAATGGACAGCCACATGCAACAGAAAAAAATGTATCACTACCTAGAATATACACAAAATGTAATTAAAAATAAAGAGGTGTATGACCTGAAAACATAGGACATGGCAGAAAAATGAAATGATGTGCCCTTTAATATCAATCTTAAGAGTTAGAGTCAGCTTCAGTGACAGGGAAAACAAAAGCAAGATTGAAGAAATGTTGCTACATAAAACTGAAACCTTTTGAACAGTGATAAAAACTTCAATCAAGACAAAATTGCATGTCATTGAATGGGAAAAGATATTTGCATATCATATGTCTGACTAGGGGTAAATTTGCAAATTATGCAAAGAATCCATAAGGCAGTAAAAGACTGATTTAAATAAGCATAATGTCTCTTCTTAATCAAAACACTAATTTTTTAAAAAAATATTTATTTCCTTTTTGTTGCCCTTGTTTTTATTGTTGCTGTAGTTATTATTGTTGTTTTTCTTGATGTCATCGTTGTTGGATAGGACAGGGAGAAATGGAGAGAGGAGGGGAAGACAGAGAGGGGGAAAGAAAGATAGACACCTGCAGACCTGCTTCACTGCCATGAAGCGACTCCTCTGCAGGTGGGGAGCCGGGGGCTCGAACCAGGATCCGTATGCCGGTCCTTGAGCTTTGTGCCATGTGTGCTTAACCTGCTGAGCTACTGCCCGACTGCCAAAACACTAATTTTAAGAAGTGAGCTAAACAGATATTTATTCCATGACCAGTAAGCACGCGGAAAGATGTACATAGTCACTTATTATCATAGAAATGTAAATCAAAATAACAATGTGATATTATCTCCTCACAGTTGTAGCAACTGAAAGAATAGCTATTACCCAAAATACAAGAGACACATCTTGGAGCATGTAGAGGGAAGGTATGCACAGGTGGTGAGAATATAAATTGGTGCAGACATTACAGAAAGAAGTTTGGCTTTATATGCTAACTCTCTTTTCAGCCACTAGGTTCCAGATGTCAGCATGATGCCGACCAGACTTCCCTGGACTGATGACCCCACCAATGTGTCCTGGAAGCCTGCTTCCCCAGAGACCCACCCTACTAGGGAAAGAGAGGGGCAGACTGGGAGTATGGATCGAACAGTCAACACCCATGTTCAGTGGGGAAGCAATTACAGAAGCCAGATCTTCCACCTTCGGCACTCCATAATGTCCCTGGGTCCATGGGAAAGCTATCAGGGGAGGGGATGGGATATGGAGATCGGGTGGTGGGAATTGTGTGGAGTTGTACCCCTCTTATCCTACAGTTTTGTTTTTGTTAATGTCTCCTTTCTTAAATAAATAAATAAATAAATAAATAAATAAATAAAAGTATGGATATTCCTCAAGTAGTTAAAACATTCATCTGACCTAATTCTCTGCCTTAAGTGTTTATCAAAAAATACAAAACATTTATTTGAAGAGATACATGCACCTCCATGCCATGTTTATTGCAGCATGATCTAAATAGCCAAGAACAGGAAAAAACAGCCTGTCCATCAACTGATAAATGCATAAAGATGATACATATAGATAGATGATAGATAGATAGATAGAGGGAGTCTGGCTGTAGCGCAGCGGGTTAAGCGTAGGTGGCACAAAGCACAAGGACCGGCATAAGGATCCTGGTTTGAACCCTGGCTCCCCACCTGCAGGGGAGTCGCTTCACAGGCGGTGAAGCAGGTCTGCAGGTGTCTGTCTTTATCTCCCCCTCTCTGTCTTCCCCTCCTCTCTCCATTTCTCTCTGTCCTATTCAACAACGACAACAACAATAATAACTACAACAATAAAACAACAAGGGCAACAAAAGGGAATAAATAAATAAAATAAATATTTTAAAAATTTTTTTTAAAAATTTAAAAAAGATAGATAGATAGATATAGATATAGATATACAATGGAATTCTATTTAGCTATAAAGAAGATGAAATCCTGCAGTTACAACTTGTTTGAAGCTAGAGGGCATTATATTAAGTGAAATTAGTCAGTGAAATTAGTCAGAGGAAGAAAAATATATATTGTATGATTTCACTCATTTTTGATATGAGGAGAAAACAGATGAACTGAATAAAATAATAATAAACTTTCTTTATGCCTCTCGCCATGACAGTGGTTTTACAGACTGTTACATTTATTTCTGATTTCTTTTTAAAAGGAAGCATCTGGAATACTTGAATAATGAGAAAACTACATGTTAAGTGGTGACTACAACTTTGAGGTAAGAACACTTCATTAAAAATCAGTTGAGTTCATGTCCATTGGAGAAGCAATTATTACAGAAGCCAGAACTCCTTCCTTATGCACTCCCAAAATAATTTTTGCCCATACTCCCAGAGGGAAATAATAGGGGGGAGATTACCAGAGGGCTCTGAACCCCAGTTCCACTGGGATCAGAAATGTTTATTACCAGGAATTTTTGTTTTTATTTTAATTTAATTTTATTTTAAATTACATTTATTTATTTATTGGATAGAGATAGCCAGAAATCAAAAGGGAAGGGGAGATAGCGAGAGAGACAGAGAGACACCTGCAGCCCTGCTTCACCACTCATGAAGCTTCCTAAGTGCAAGTGGGGACCAGGGGCTTAAACCTGGGACCTTATGCACTGTAATGTGTGCACTTAACCAGGTGCACCACCACCTGGTTGGAATCTTTGTTTTTATACCATCACTGAAAGGGGAGAGAATCCGGAAAACACCAGAGGAAGTCAGGCACTGCTTCACTTATCTGAGAGAAGAAGAAAAAGGAAGGTTACTTGAACTAGTAATAGGTGTAAACTTAGAAAGAAAGTAAAGGCAGTGTAGATGAAGTGTGTGTCCTGGAGCCCCGCTTCCCCAGAGCCCCACCCTACTAGGGAAAGAGAGAGGCAGACTGGGAGTATGGACCGACCAGTCAACGCCCGTGTTCAGCAGGGAAGCAATTACAGAAGCCACACCTTCCACCTTCTGCATCCCACAGTGACCCTGGGTCCTTGCTCCCAGAGGGATAGAGAATGGGAAAGCTATCAGGGGAGGGGGTGGGATATGGAGATCTGGTGGTGGGAATTGTGTGGAGTTGTAAGCCTCCTATCCTATGGTTTTGTTAATGTCTCCTTTCTTAAATAAATAAAGAAAGAAAGTAAAGGCAGGGCCACAGAAGTTAATAAAAATGGGGGAAAAGATAGATGATAGATAGAGAGAGAGAGAGAGAGAGAGAGAGAGGGAGAGAGAGACAGATGACAGAAGGACATATTTAGTTATACAATCAGCTCCAATTTGTGATCTTGGGAGAACTATTGTGGTTTCCACTAAAGGGGGAGTGGGGACACAGAATTCTGGTGGTGGGAATGGTGTGGCAGACACCCCTATTATCCTAGAATTTTGTAAATCATTATTAAACCACTAGTAAAAAATTAAAAACTTAGTTGAGCCCTCACTTCAGTTTTCCTAGTGACTAGTAACCTTTACTAGAAGGCTATTCTTATCAGAAGGAAAGCAGAAGAAGGTGTCAGCATGGTGGGGAGGGATAAAAGTCAGGACGGTGATGCACACCTAAAACCTTCACGTCACACCGCAATGGCATCTTAATGCAGGCTTTCTCTGGGAAAAATATGTTAATGTGAAACTCCTCATTCTAGAGATAGTAACGATGGTTATAAAGGCATCGTGGAAAAAATGACTAATTCTCAGGATCTTTTCTAGTCAAGTTAAGCAGCAGGTTTAACACAGGATAGGTTTTATGGTAACAAATGTAGTTTCAACTTTAATGGGAGGCAATTATTCAGCCGTCTGCCCTCTGGGTTATTGCTGTTATAAATACCGTTAGCTTGAGGTCTTAAACTCATGTAATGTCAATCAAATGGAAAGTCTTAGAGAGTACCTCGGGAACGAGTACTACTAAATGTCACTTCTACATCGTGAAAGTAGTTAAAAGTTATGAGAGAGTAGATATTTGATGGCAAATCTAAGTGTTAATAACCAGAGGAAACGTAATACAAACTCAGAACATGGCGAGAATGTCCACCTTTTGAAATAATGATAGTTGACATTTATTGAACCATTACCATGGATGACGGCCTCAGAGCTTCATATATCTTATGCTATTATTCTCTCCACCATCCTCATAAAAATAAAAGTAGATACTACCCTTTTCTTCATTAAAAAGGAAGCTGGGCTATAGAGAGGTCAAATAACCAGTTCAAAATCATCCAGTGAGAACACCTAATTCTACATAAACCTATGTTTCTGGTTAGCATAGTGTCAATAAACATAATTTATTTTGGCTTACAAAAAAAAGCAACAATGGCATGATTTTCATACCTAAATTGTTTAAAAACAAAAACAAACAATTATTGGACTAAATATTTTGCAGTGAGTACAAAAGTTACGCATTAATAGGCAACGAAGAGGTTTGAACCAGTATCTGTATGATCTTCCCCACCTGCAAGGGGAAAGCTTCACAAGTGGTGAAGCAGGGCTGCAGGTGTCTCTCCGTCTCTCCTCCTCTATCACCCCCTTCCCTCTTAATTTCTGGCTGTCTCTATCCAATAAACAAATGAAGATAATAAAACTATTTTTTAAAAAGATAGCATTTTTTTCAAGTAAGCAATATTACCTGAATGCGTTTTAGCTTGTGTAAACAAGCTAAACAAAATGGTAGTCAAGAGCATTTGATTCACTGTGCAGGCACAGCACCCCAATAATAACTGTGGTGGCAATAAAAAAATTAACAAAAGAAAAAAATATATCTGTATGATCAACACATCCATACAACTGATGATATCTGCATTCTAGTTTTATATGTTGAACATGACACAGAAGAGCAAGTGGCATCAGTCAGTCTCAGTTTTCCGATGCTGCTGCTGCTGCTGTTTAGTCAAGTAGTAAAATGCAAAACAACCACAGTAGCTGTTCACAGAACACAAGGCAAATGCATAGCGACAGTTGGCTTCATTGTGGGTCAGTAGACAAAGCAGTTTGAGAAATCTCAAGTCTTTCTTAACAGATAATAAGCACCAGACTATTTGTTTGAGAGGGAATGGAATTTTTTGGAGTTCTTGTAGGTCGCAATAATACGATATGACACAAAGGGCCGAGAAAAGGGTATCCATTTCTGGAAGTCTGCAAAACGGTCCTATAAGCATGATTATACTAGTTTATAAATAGCTGGTGCCCATCCTGGGGGGGGGGGCATTATTTAGGAGGTACTGTTTATCTTTCTTAAAATGGTTATTTACTTATTTTTATTTATTATTGGATAGAGACCAAGAAATTGAGAGGGGAGGGGGAGATAAGAGAGGGTAGTAAACAGAGAGGCAGCTGCAGCCCTGGTTTCACCACTTGTGAAGTTTTCTCCCTGCAGGTGGGGACCAGGGGGCTTGAAGCCAGGTCCTTGCGAACTGTAGTGCCTGTGCTTAACCGAGTGTGCAACTGCCTGGACCCTTGTTTATTTACTTTCTATAGAACGAGGCATAAAGACATAGGGAAATAGAGGCATGGAGACATGTGCAGCAGTGTGCGACTCATCACGAAACCTTCGACCCTGCATGTGGGGACAAGGGGTTCAAAGTCAAATTCTAATACCACAGTGTTTGTCCATGACTAGCTGCATCATCTCCTGGCCCCTGATTCATTGTTTAAGTTAAGATTATTATAGACACACCTGTGGGTGTGGACATTTTGCCTGATTTTCCCTAATGGTAATGTGTCACAATAGTGTAGTATCCATGACTATATTTGATGAATAAAATTTTACTGTTTGATTCCATCTGGAATATACATTGTATCAAGTAAATAAATATCCAGTAAATACAAATCTACAGGGGCGTTTAGATCAGAAGTTGAAATGACCATAGAAATAAAGGAGGGCTGGGAAAATAGCATAATGTTTATACAAACAACTTGCGTACCTGAGGCTCCAAGGTCCCAGGTTCAATCTCCAGTACCAACTTAAGCCAGAGCTGAGCTCTGGTGTCTCTCTGAATCTCTCTCATTAACATAAAATAAATATAATATTTAAAAAGAAAATAAACAAAGGGGATGCAATAGGCTAATTCAATTACAAATCTAGGTCCCTTCAGCCTAACGGAACAGAGTAAGGGATGGACAATAAAATGACTTTTAGGGGCTGAGTGGTGGCACACCTGGTTGAGTGCATATGTTATAATGCACAAGGACCTGAATCCCCTGGTCCTCACCTGCATGGGGAAAGTTTCACAAGTGGTGAAGATGTACTGCAGGTGTCTCGCTCCCCCTCTACTTCCCCCTTTCTTTCAATTTCTGGCTGTTTCTATCCAATGAATAAATAAAATATTTATTAGAACTATGAGGATATAACATTTAGACTTGATGGAAAATTACACAGTGGTGAAGCACTTCGATTTTTTAAAATATTGTATTTATTTATTATTAGAGATCGGGAAGAAATGGTAGATAGGGAGAGAGACAGATGGACACCTGCAGTCCTGTTTCACAACTCATGAAGCTTTTCCTCTGCAGATGGGGACTGGGGACTTGAACCCAGGTCCTTGCACATTGTAATGTGTGCACTTAACCAGGTGCGCCACTGCCTGGCCCCAGCACTTAGATTTTTGAAAAAAAAAATCCCCCCCACCCCACTGCTCCCTTTCCTCCTAATGTCCTACCACTCAATAGCTGTGGGACATTTACCAGATTATATTGGCATTCCAGTTTATTTTCTCACCTTTCATCTGGGGAGAATAATGGCAGCTACCTCACTGAATTCTTATGAAAACTAAATAAGATAATCCAAGTAATAAGGCTTTCTATAAATAAAGAGCTCATTGCTTGCTATTATTAATGTTATGCATTTAACATCTGGAGCAGACTTTGTAAAGCTTGAAATATTGGCATTTTGAACCAGAATTCTGTGTTGGGGCAGTGTGGTGGCGAAGTGGAGAGGCACGCTATGCACTGTGGGTATTCAACAGCATTCCCAACCTCTGTGAGATACCCATAGGACTCATCTGGCAACTGTGACTACAAAAACATCCCTAAATCCTGCCAAATGTTCCCAAGACTAAAAAAAAAACAAAACAATATTGCTTGAAGACTACTTCTTAAAAAGAACCAATATTTGACAAGAAAATAATTTTTCAACTTATATTTATTTATTTTCCCTTTTGTTGCCCATGTTTTTTATTGTTGTTGTAGTTATTATTGTTGTTATTGATGTTGTCATTGTTAGATAGGACAGAGAGAAATGGAGAGAGGAGGGGAAGACAGAGAGGAGGAGAGAAAGATAGACACCTGCAGAACTGCTTCACCACCTGTGAAATGACTCCTCTGCAGGTGGGGAGTCAGGGGCTCGATCCGGGATCCTTAAGCCGGTCCTTGTGTTTTGTTCCATGTGCACTTAACCCACTGCACTACCACCCGACTCCTCCCAAAAATAATTTTTATAAGTTAAAACAACAGGTGGCACAGACTGAAAATTTAGAAAGGTCCAAGGAGGATTTAGAAATAATAGATGTACATATAGGCCCATAAGGAATAAAATTTCTAAAGATATTTGGAATTCTGTGAGCTTTTGAGGTTGATGTCATGGAGACCCTATCTTAATTACTTACAAAAATTGTCAGGGCTTCTGCTAGATAAGGTGAAATATTCAGATACTTGAATTATTAGATCCAAATACTGGGTACTTAATACATTCCCCTGTTCCAGAAACCAACATATAAACTTCAGCTGAAGTGTGGGCACATTTCATGGTGCTCCTGAAAGAGCACTGTGATCAGGCCAGCTTCTTCATCATAGAGATCTGGTGACCATCTGGAACTTGTTAGTGGGAGAACTTCATACTGAATTCTGAGAGTTGACATGAGGGGAAGTTTCCAGTGGGGGTGGGGTGAGTGAACTGGAACTCTGGCAGTGGGAACTGTATGAAATTGTACACCCATTTTCTTATATTCTTGTTAATCATTATGCAATCACTAGTAATGTTTTACAAACTAGTTGAAATAAGCAGCAAAGCTTTTATCCAAATGGAAAAAAAAAAGATTTCAGAGCAAAAGAAAATAATTACATATTGAAATGCAACTATGCTTCCTCATAATAAGTTTTTTGTCATTTCTGAAGACAGTTTGGGGCAAAAATTCATGCCATTAGTCACCTAAGGTCAGACAGAACAAGAGTTACTATGCTTATCATATGAAGTGTAAATGATTCTTCTGCTCACTTTAAAAATGACAAGCAGTGGAAAACACAATAACCATTCCATTTTACACTAGACTAGATGTTTAGAAAACATCACAGAGGCAGGTGGTAGCATAGTGGGTTAAGCACACATGGCTTAAAATGCAAGGACCTGCATAAGGATCCCAGTTTGAGCCTCCAGCTCCCCACCTGCATGGGGGTTGCTTCACAAGTGGTGAAGCAGGTCTGCAGGTGTCTATCTTTCTCTCCCTTTCTCTGTCTTCCCTTCCTTTCTCAATTTCTCCTGTCTTATCTAACAAGAATAACAGTGATAACAATAGTAACAACAAGGGCAAAAAATAGGGGGAAAATGACCTCCAGGAGCAGTGGATTCATACTGCAGGAACAGAGCCCCAGTGATAACCCTGGAGGCAAAAAAAAAAAAAAAAAAGAAAGGAAGGAAGGAAGGAAGGAAGGAATAAAGAAAGAAAGAAAGACAAGAGAAAGGAAGGGAGGAAAGAAAAGAAAGAAAGAAAGAAAGAAAGAAAGAAAGAAAGAAAGAAAGAAAGAAAGAAGAGAAAACGTCACAGAGGAAACACACAGTGTGCTGCAACATACTGTAGATTCACACAGAGACAGGCTGGGAGTCTGGATTGACCTGTCAATGCCCATGTTCAGCGGGGAAGCAATGACAGAAGCCAGACCTTCCACCTTCTGCATCCCACAATGACCCTGGGTCCATATTCCCAGCGGGATAAAGAACAGGAAATCTATCAGGGGAGGGGATTGGATATGGAGCTCTGGTGGTGGGCAGTGTATGGAAATGTATCCCTCTTATCCTATAGTATTTTCAATATTTCCATTTTAAAAATAAAAATAAAAGAAAGAAAGCAAAGAATCTGGGTCAAGCTCCTGGTCCCCACCTGTGGCAGGCGGGGGTGGGGAAGGTGGTCAAGAGTGGTGAAGCAAAGCTGCAGGTATCTATTTTTCTCTATCTACCCCTTCCCTCTCAATTTTTCTGTCTCTATGCAATAATGAATAAAAATATTTGAAAAGACAGTTTGAGAAAGGCTGAACTCTTCTCTCTTAATCTAAGGTAATGTCTATTTAAATCATGTTTTCGAATACTTATGGAGTACTTATAAAAAAATCTTTATCTTTTACTATAAACTTTTTAAAAATGTTTGAAAAGTTTTTTTTTAAAATAAATACATAGGAACGGTCAGCACTTTACAGAGCACATATTCTTCCATGGGGGCTTTAAAATTTGTTCCTACTATCAGTAGAAGTGCAAGGTATATCTAGATTCGACCCCCCCCCCATGTGTCTTGGAGCCCTGCCTTCCCAGAGCCCTGCCCCACAAAGGAAAGAGACAGACAACCTGAGAGCATGGATCAACCTGCCAACGCCCATGTTCAGCGGGGAAGCAATTACAGAAGCCAGGCCTTCCACCTTCTGTAACCCACACATGACCCTGAGTCCAAGCTCCCAGAGGGATAAAGAATAGGAAAGCTATCAGGGGAGGGGATGGGATACGGAGTTCTGGGAGTGGCCATTGTGTGGAAATGTACCCCTCTTATCCGATAGTCTTCTCAATATCTCCATTTTATAAATTTAAAAGTATAGGAAGGGATTAAAGTATTTTACTAGAAGAGACTGATCTTTATAACCTTAAAAACCAAATTAAAACTCAATATTTTATTTTATTTTATTTGTTCAATTTTTGAGAGAGATGCAGACAGAGAGAAACACCAGAGCACTGCTCAGCTCTTGCTTATGGTGGTGTGAGGGACTGAACCTGGGATTTTGGAGCCTCAGGCATGAGAATCTGTTTGCATAACCATTATGCTATTTCCCCCACCCAAAACTCAATATTTTAATCCCAAGACATCAAGAATATAAAATTTTGCTCACATTATCATTTCACATGCCTATAGCAAAAGTTAACTAAGTCATTTCAAATCAAGTCTAACGTTGAATCTTAATGTCAATTTATATGTATGCAAGTTTGCTTTATTTATTTATTTATTTATTTATCCCCTTTTGTTGCCCTTGTTGTTTTATTCTTGTAATTATTACTGTCGTTGTTGTTGGATAGGACAGAGAAATGGAGAGAGGAGGGGAAGACAGAGAGGGGGAGAGAAAGACAGACACCTGCAGACCTGCTTCACCACCTGTGAAGCGACCCCCCTGCAGGTGGGAGCCGGGGGCTCGAACTGGGATCCTTGCGCAGGTCCTTGCACTTTGCGCCACATACACTTAACCCGCTGCACCACCACTGGACTCCCTCAAGTTTCTTTTCAAAGGTTATAGCACACTATGTCGACATCCTTATAAAATCAACTGCCCTTTTAATACTAAATATTTACATATATAATTACTAACCAATTGTTAACAGTTAAGACTCATGAAATGATATTAAACTTTTAAGAAAGAAAATTTTTTCTGATCCTATAATATTCTGTAGAATTAAGGCCATTTGTGCTGATTCCATCTAGTTAGGGAGTTGTACATCACGCACACAAAAATGAAGTTTTTCAAGTATCAGTCCAGAAATCTATTTAGAGGTCCTATGTTAACAGAGTTGATATAATACTAGAAAGAAAACAAAAAGAAAATTCTTCAGAGTGACCTCAGATCAGGAATGTGGGACCTTTTTTTTATTTATTTGAGAGAGGCGACATTAACAAAACCGTGCAATGCAGTCAGTATAGTGCAGTATAGTATAGTATACTATAGATAGTGTATAGTATAGTCTAGATAGTTTATAGTATAGTATAGTGTTGTATAGTATATATAGTATAGTATAGTGTTGTATAATATATATATATATAGTATGGTATAGTGTTGTATACTATAATATCGTCTAGTGTCATATTGTATAGTATAGTATTATAATGGATAGTATAGCATAGTATAGTATAGTGTTGGATAGTATAGTATATATATATGGTATAGTGTAGATAGTGTTGTATAGTATATTGTTGTATATTATATATAGTATAGTATAGTGTTGTATAGTATAGTGTAGTATAGTATAGTATAGTCAGTATAGTATAGTATAGTATAGTGTAGTGTTAGATAGTATGGTATACTATAGTACAGTATAGTGTTGGATAGTATAGCACAGCATAGCATAGAATAGTGTTATATGTTACAGTATAGTATAGTGTTGTATATTATGTATTAGTATAGTATAGTATAGTATAGTATAATGTTGTATAGTATAGCATAGCATAGCATAGAATAGAGTTATATGGTATAGTATAGTATAGTATAGTGTTGTATGGTATAGTATAGTGTTGCATAGTATAGTGCTGTATAGTATAGTATAGTATAGTATAGTATAGTATAGTATAGTATAGTATAGTATAGTATAATGTTGTATAGTATAGCATAGCATAGCATAGAATAGAGTTATATGGTATAGTATAGTATAGTGTTGTATGGTATAGTATAGTGCTGTATAGTATAGTATAGTATAGTATAGTATAGTATAGTATAGTATAGTATAGTGTTGTATGGTACAGTATAGTGTTGCATAGTATAATGCTGCATAGTATAGTATAGTATAGTGTAGTGTAGTGTAGTGTAGTGTAGTATAGTATAGTATAGTATAGTATAGTATAGTGTTGGATAATATAGCATAGTGTTGGATAGTATAGCATAGTGTTGGATAGTATAGTATAGTATGGTATAGTATAGTATAGCATAGTGTTGGATAGTATAGTATAGTGTTGGATAGTATAGTGTTGTATAGTATAGTATAATATAGTATAGTATAGTATAGTGTTGGATAGTATAGTGTTGTGTAGTATAGTATAGTGTTGGATAGTATAGTATAGTATAGTATACTGTACTGTTGTATAGTATAGTATAGTGTTGTATAGTATAGTATAGTGTTGGACAGTATAGTATAGTATAGTATAGTATAGTATAGTATAGTATAGTATAGTATAGTATAGTATAGTATAGTATTAGCATAGTGTTGGATAGTATAGTATAGTTTTGGATAGTATAGTATAGCATAGCATAATGTTGGATAGTATAGTATAGTATGGTATAGTATAGTATATATGGTATAGCATAGTGTTGGATAGTATAGTATAGTATTATTAGCATAGTGTTGGATAGTATAGTATAGTATTATTAGCATAGTGTTGGATTGTATAGTATAGTATTATTAGCATAGTGTTGGATAGTATAGTATAGTGTTGGATAGTATAGTATAGTGTTGGATAGTATAGTATAGTGTTGGATAGTATAGTATAGTGTTGGATAGTATAGTATAGTATAGTATAGTATAGTATAGTATAGTATAGTATAGTATAGTGTTGGATAGTATAGTATAGTATAGTGTTGGATAGTATAGTATAGTATAGTGTTGGATAGTATAGTATAGTATAGTATAGTATAGTATAGTATAGTGTTGGATAGTATAGTATAGTATAGTATTATTAGCATAGTGTTGGATAGTATAGTATGGTATAGTATAGTATTATTAGCATAGTGTTGGATAGTATAGTATAGTGTTGGATAGTATAGTATTATTAGCATAGTGTTGGATAGTATAGTATACTATGGTATAGCTATCTAAGAATAGAAAATCTCAGATTATGAAAAGCTTCAATAATAACAGGAGCTACATTAGCGATCTACAGCCACTCAACCAATATTCAACCACTAAGGATGACGGTTTTGCCCACCATGTGGATCTATTTCACACAGTAATGCCTCACATGTACCACTGCTAATGGAGTTGAAATCCTTCTGTGAATCTTTACATTTACCTCCTTCCTAAGGGTATTTCAAGAAGAAAGCTCAACTATATGCACATCTTACCACCCGCCTAGACACTGGTCTACAAAGCTCTAATCGTTGTGTGTACTCTTTCTCCTACTCTTGTACATGAACGTCTCTCTCCTGTCAAAATTCTTCTTGGGAGTATTAGTTTTCCTTCCTCTTGCTAGTCTCCCTTCCTGGCACTACAGCTCGAGTCACTAACAGACAAATGAAAGCAATCTGGAAACTTGCATTAATGTTTTGAGCAATGCTAAACATTTGATGTCATGGGATCAGAATGAACTGCCACACTCACCTCCAGGGACCCCTCCTTGGTACCTCAAAATACCAGTGATGTAAAATAACCACAACCCTCTTATCACAGGAGACCAAAGAGAAAAATGAAGGCTCGGTAATTGCAATTGCTGTTTTCCACCTGGTACCCATTTATGTAAGTCTGACTCTTGTCCCCAGGTGGAGAGAAAGCTCTACATTAGTGCATACCTTGATTCTCTCTCGTCTTCTCTCACCAGCCCGGTGGAACTCCAGTGCCTCCTCAGCTTGCACACTGCACCAGGCAACCAGGTTGTGGGTGTGGCAGCGAGAGACTGAACTCTCTTCAAAGTACAAATGAGAACCTCCCCCAGCCGGGTCTCTTACCTGCAGTCTCTGTCCCTTCCGCTGGCACTCTCGGGGTGGACACTGGAGCTGGGTCTTTGACTCCATGCAGCTGAGCAGCTTCTTCCTGGTTTGTCAGAAATGTAGAGCACAGATCAGTCTCCAGGGCTTGAAGCTTGAGCAAGGAATTCTGCCAGCAAAAACAGAACATGAGGCTCGCGTCAAGAGGTGCCTAAAACCCAACAGGCACAGGCGGGTCCACGGCTCTTCCTGACACCTTTCTTCAATGCCGGACAGAAGAGGGGCCTGGCCACAGCTGTTTCCACCAGAGCTGGCTGTACCAATATCAGATATGCATCATTCCACATGCAGCCTGAGTGCCTGGATCATTTAAAATCCTAGCGTCTACGGATTGTCAGTGACACATGGGGCTGGTGAGTTCGTCAGCAAAAGACGCAGCACTCGGGGAACCAATCTGAGAAAGTAGCTGTTTCCCGGGTGCTTGAGGCTTTATATTTTACGGAGTGCTCCATTCATTGTGCTGACATCAGGAGCAGATGACAGGAGGCCCCTCCCAGGACACCATTCAGAAAAGCCAGCATCCCTCTGCTGCAAAGTCCGCAGCCCACTGCAGTGCACACAGAGTTACTGATGCAGAGGCTGCCTGGTATCTGGGAGATGCTTCAAGGCTTCCTTAGTTGCATCTTTCCATGTCTGTGTGTGTGTGTGTGTGTGTGTGTGTGTGGTGTGTGTGTGTGCGTGTGTGTGTGGTGTGGTGTATGTGCGTGTGTGTGTGCGTGTGTGGTGTGGTGTGTGTGCATGTGTGTGTGTGGTGTGTGTGCATGTGTGTGTGTGCATGTGTGTGCGTGTGTGTGTGTGTGCGCGTGTGTGTGGTGTGTGTGCGTGTGTGTGTGTGCATGTGTGTTTTCTGAAGTTACTTCTCTCACACAGAATGGTTACATCTGCCTTTTGCCAAGAAAAAAAAAAGGAAGGAGAGAGAGATGACCTTGATCATTTATTATGACCCAGACAGTGAAGAGGAAACAATATATCTTCCAAAATGCCCGTTACAACCACCCCTCTCATCCTCTTCATTTTTTCATTTCTCCCTGGTGCTGATTACCCAGTCATACTGACTGACGCACACCTCCTGCTATGATGCAGATGCCCAGAGAATTAATTCTTCTGACCAGACCAGGTGAAAGTGAGTCATGCCTGAGCCCCTGTGAGCATGCTGCTCGCCCACAATGGAAAAGAACTGCAGGTCCCAGCGGCTACTCCACCGACCAGCGTCCAAGGTGGTTACCTGGGGGGTGGGGTGGGGGAGGGATCCTTCTACTCAGACCTTTCAACACACACACACACACACACACACACACACACACACACACACCCCTAATCCAGACACATCCCGTATTCTTCACTCCCTATTCTCCAAATCTTTAGGTTATATGTAAATGCTCCATTACACACACACACACACACACACACACACACACACGCACACACCGGCATACACCTCTCTCTCCCTCTCTCTCTCTCAATCTCTCTCTCTCTCCTTCCTTCTCTTTTGTACCCCTCACACATCTTTTTTGATCCCTACCACAGAAACTGCCACCACCACTTTATACACACAGACTACCAACCACCTTCTACACATTTCACACAAACTCTACAAGAGTCACAAACCCAGCTTCAACTCTCGCACATATTAACATTTTACATTTCTTGCCTCTGGGGTTATCTCTGAGGCTTGGTGCCAGGACTGCTCCTGGCGGATATTTTTTCCATGTTTTTTTAATTGGATAGGACAGAGAGAAATTGAGAGGGGAGGGAAAATGAAAAGCAAGAGAGAAAGACAGACACCTGCAGACCTGCTTCACCATTTGTGAAGTGAGGTGCACCCACCCCCACCCCCACAGATGGGGAGCCGAGGGCTCGAACCCAGGGGTCCTTATGCTTGGGTCCTTATGCTTAGTACTATGTGAGTTTAACCTGCTACACCACTGCCCAGCCCCCAAATTTACTTTTATATCATATCTCCTTTTAAAAAAAATTTTATTGTTGTTGTTGATGTCATCGTTTTTAGATAGGATAGAGAGAAATGGAGAGATGAGGGTAAGACAGAGAAGGGGAGAGAAAGACAGACACTTGCAGACATGCAGGTGGGGAGCCGGGGCTCAAACCGGGATCCTTATGCCCATCCTTGTGCTTTGTTCCACATGCGCTTAACTTGTACTACGCCCAACTTATGCCATATCTTCTGAACAATTACTCCCCACATCACCTCACATGCCGCATTCTGATCTTTAGCTGTTCTGTTCATGTGATTAAATGTGTACCAACAGCAATGTTTCCTATGCTGCCCATTAAAAAGCATCTTAAACGCACATGCTCAGCAGGGAAGCAATTACAGAAGCCAGACCTTCCACCTTCTGTACCCCAGAATGACCCTGGGTCCATACCCCCAGAGGGATAAAGAATAGGGAAGTTTCTAATGGACGGGATATAGAACTCTGGTGGTGGAATCTGTGTGGAATTGTCTCCCTTATCCTACAACCATATCAATCAATATTAAATTTTTAAAAAATCTTAAATCTGGTGCATACTGACCATTTAGAAAGTGCCCTAAACCTGATCAAGTTTCTACGTTTGTCTATGCAGAGGTAGGACAAGACCTGAACACAAATGCCCACACTCAGCACTCAGCAGCTGCCTGACAGCTCGCAGGTCAGATAAAGCATGTACTAAACACCAGGTCATCCTTTACAGCTTCTTGCTCCCTTCTGGCATGCTTTATCAGCAAACAAGTGTGGAAGCAAGTGCTCAGGATTGCTGGCAAGAGGATCAGAAGGAGCAAAAGGCATAAAGTTTCTGGGAAAATAGTAACCAAGCATCTTGGAGGCAGGAAGACTGACTCTAGGCACATCGCCCCAACCCCGGGAGAGTCTAGAAATTAACATGACCTCTCAGAGAGAGTGGATCTATTCTAAAAATGATGACAGAATGCCAGGATGTCTCCAGGCAGGTGACTCAGCAGGTAGAGAGCAGGACTTGTATGTGTGAGGTGCTAAAGTTGAAGTCTCTGCATCACACATTCCAAAAGGGTGCTCCAGTCTCCCTGGTATATAACATCAATAAAAGGAATCATATATACATCAAAAGAATTGGAAGCAGGGAGCCCACCAAACATTTTTACTTTTATTTACTTATTTATTTATTTGTTTAACTTTTTTATTACTATCTATTTATTGGATAGAGACAGCCAGAAATTGAGAGGGAAGGGGAAGATAGGGGGAGAGAGAGAAAGAGGCAGACAGACACCTACAACACTGCTTCACCACTCGCAAAGCTTTCTCTCTGCAAGTGGAGACTGGGTCCTCGAACCTGGTCCTTGCTCATTATAACTTGCTCAACTAGGTGCGCCACCACCCCACCCCCCTTATTTATTTATTTATTTATTTATTTATTTATTTTTAAAGTAGAGACAGACAGGTAAAGTGAGAGTGAGAGGCCATAGCACTGACGCTTTCTTTTTCAATGTGGTGGCATGTCACACACATGCAAAATAGCAGTCTATCCAACTGAACTATTTTGCTGGCTCCCCAAAGGTTATTTCTATAGCGATATTCACGGCAACATTATTTCTAGCAACTAAGAGTGGTATGATAAAATAAACGATGTCTCCCTCAAATTGATATGTTGAAGCTCTCACCTCCAATATGAACTTAGGGTGGGGAAAAGATCTTTAAAAAGGCAAAGAAGGTAAAATGAGGTTATAAAAAGGAGGCCTTGATTCAAACCAAGTGAAATTCTAATTTATTTACTTATTTTCCTTTTTGTTGCCTTTGTTGGTTGTTGTTTTTATCATCGTTGTGGTTATTATTGTTGTTACTGATGTCCTTGTTTCCAGATAGGATGGAGAGAAGAGGGGAAGACAGAAAGAGGGAGAGAAAGATAGACACCTGCAGACCTGCTTCACTGCTTGTGAATAGAGCCCCCTGCAGGTGGAAGCTGGGGACTCGAACCGGGATCCTTGCTCTTTGTGCCACGTGCGCTTAACCCGCTGCGCTACTGCCTGACTCCCCAGAGTGAAATTCTTATAAAGAAAGAGATGGGGGGAGTCGGGCGCAAGGACCAGCATAAGGATCCCAGTTTGAGCCCCCGATTCCCCACCTGCAGGGGAGTCGCTTCACAGGCGGTGAAGCAGGTCTGCAGGTGTCTGTCTTTCCCCCTCTCTGTCTTCCCTTCCTCTCTCCATTTCTCTCTGTCCTATCCAACAACAATGACATCAATAACAACAATAATAATAACTGCAACAACAATTTTTAAAAGGGCAACAAAAGGGAAAATAAATAATAAATATAAAAAAAAATTTTAAAAAAGAGATGGGAGGTGGTGCGGTAGCACAGAGGGTTAAGCGCACATGGCGCAAAGAGCAAGGATTCCAGTTCAGGCCCTCGGCTCCCCACCTGCAAGGGGAATCGCTTCACAAGTGGTGAAGCAGAAAAAAAAGAAATAGAAAGCAATGGGGGGAGAATGAGAAAGGAAGCGAGACAGGCAGTTGTACAGAGAGCTAGCAGGGATAGACACACAGAAGAAAAGCCATGTGAGGATATCCTGAGATGTTCTGTTTTTGGCCTTCACTCAAAAATGGAAGTGAGAGGCACCTTGATCCTGCACTCCCAGCCTTTAGCAGTGTGAGAAGATCAGTCTGTTACTAAGCCATCCAGTCTGTGGTATCTCTTTGGGTCAATCCTGATACAGTGCCAGCAGACTAAGGCAAGGCGGAAACAACCCAGGTACCTTTAGACAGATGACTAATAAAATGACCTACATAGTGGGGTATTACTTTGCTCAAAAAGGAAGAAAAATTGGACAGAGTTATAGCATGGACTGCCCTTGACAACATTACACTGAGTAAAATGAGCTGATTATAAAAGGAATAATATAGGGGAGTTGGGAGGTAGCACAGCGGTTTAAGCACAGGTGGCACGAAGCGCAAGGACGGACGTAAGGATCCCGATTCGAGCCCCCGGCTCCCCATCTGCAGGGGAGTCACTTCACAAGCAGTGAAGCAGGTCTGCAGGTGTCTGTCTATCTCTCCTCTCTGTCTTCCCCTCCTCTCTCCATTTCTTTCTATCCTATCCAACAATGACGACATCAATAACAACAATAATCACTACAACAACAATAAAAAACAGCAAGGGCAACAAAAGGGAAAATAAATATAAATTTTTTTTAAAAAGGAATAATATTTAAAGTAGTGAAGTTCATAAAATTAGGAAATTGAATGATGAATGCCCAAGGTTGGTGGTGTGGCAAGATAGAGGAAACTAAAGTCTGTGGTCTTTTAGTTTTTGTTTGTTCATTTATTGGATAAAGACAGAGGAACTGAGAGGAAAGGAGCAGATAGAGAGGAAGAGAGACAGAGAGACTCCATCATCCCTGCCTCATCATTCGTGAAGCATTCTCCTCTGCAGGTGGGGTCCAGGAATATGACCCTGGGTCCTTGTGCACTGTAATATGAGTGCTTAAGCAGGTTTGCCACTGCCCGGCCTCCTGAAGTTTGTGCTTTACTATAGTTTCATTCAGGAAACCCTATAGTTGTCTGCATGGCAACTCCACTATTCCCAGTGGCCTTTTCCATGCCCCCCCCCATTTTTTTCATTCTTATATGGACAGAGAGAAATAGACAGGGCAATGGGGAGCAGAGAAAGAGAGATTCTTGCTGCACTCTTTCACTACTCATGAAATTTTCCCACTGCAGGGCCTTGAACCTGCATCTCCCTGCATGATAATTTGTGGGCTCAATCAATTGGATCACTGACCAGTCCATATCAAATAAAGAGGGATTAATAAATAAAAAATATATTATTTATTTAGACAGATTGGATAGAGACAGAAATTGAGAGAGGAGGGGGAGGTAGAGATGGAGAGAGACAGAGAGACACCTGTAACACTGCTTCGCCACTTGTGACGCTTCCCCCCTGCAGGTGGGGACCAGGGGCTTGAACTCGCATCCTTGTGTAGAGTGTTTAACCATGTGCGCTGGTCCCTCAAATAAAGAGTTTACTGGTTATCATGCAACCTGTTTATTTACCAGCCAACATAGGAAATAGCAACAATGACAATGACATCTATTCTACTATGTTGCTCTAAGGATTAAGTGAGGTCAGGCATGGAAAAACAGGCACAGAATATGGCAGACACATAGGGACTGGATGGTATAGCTGTTAAAGTATCTCTAAGCTTCAGAGACCACTGAACATCATGCCAGTCACATGAGAGGTCACTTTTCCCTCCCAGGACCACTCCCTGCCCTTCTCCTCTCTCTCCTGCATCAACCTAAATGAATTCTATGTTGCCTCACAGGAGAAAAAAGAAGTAGTCGTGTGTGTGTGTGTGTACACTGAGGGTGAAGGCACGAAGTCTATCACTGAGTGGGTGTTGGGAGATTGTGCAGATGTGGTCAAGCTTGGCAGGGCCTACAAGCCACCCTATTTCCATGCTAGTATTATTATCTACATACCAATCTTCCGCTTTGTCTTATGACTAAAGGTCTCCTTCCTAAGTCTCCACAGGGAATTGCTAATTCCCTCCAACTGAATCCCTGGCAACGGTTGCTAGGGAAGCCTCTACCATTTCCAGCCCCTCCCACTTATGGTGTGATAAAAGCCACTTCCGTTTCTGGTTTCTTTTTCTTCCACTTCCCGACCTAGGGGAGGCCAGATGTGCAGGGGGAGGCGGACCGGCCATTGAGGTTGGTGCCACGTGGCTTAACCTGCTGCACTCACACCTGACTCTGGGACTCCCACATGAATAAAGGTTTGTATTGCTACCGCCGCGAGCTTGGTTCCTGGATCCTCTCTCCTGCCCAAGACGCTAGCCCCGGCAAATGGGTGCTTAGAAAGTGACTGCGGAACTGAAAAAGTGCTCAAGTAACACAAAGAGCCAAACATTAGGCTGCGCCAAAGTACAGGAGTTCACATTCAGGGCATGTTGTCCTGAGACCCAATTATAGCTGCAAGTAGCGATGAGGCTGTTCTCTTCCCTCTTTCCCTCCTGCCTCCTCTGTGGCCGGCATTTGTTTGGCTCTATATGTTAACTCTCTTTTTCAGCCACCAGGTCCCAGATGCTACCATGATGCCAAGCGGATTTCCCTGGGCAGACGACCCCACCCATGTGTCCTGGAGCCCTACTTCCCCAGAGCCCTGACCCACTAGGGGAAGAGAGAGAGACAGTCTGGGAGTGTGGATCGACCTGCCAACACCCATGTTCAGCGGGGAAGCAATGACAGAAGCCAGACCTTCCACCTTCTGCATCCCACAATGACCTTGGGTCCATACTCCCAGAGGGTTAAAGAACAGGAAAGCTTTCATCGGAGGGGATGGGATACGGAGTTCTGGTGGTGGGAATTGTGTGGAGTTGTACCCCTCTTATCCTATGGCTCTTGTCAGTGTTTCCTTTTTATAAATAAAATTTTCAAAAAAGCAGAAGGAAGCCTGCTGTAGAGGCCATAAATAAGACTGATGATATCAGCCAGGGAGCTGGTGCGATGGTGGAGAACAGGACTCAGTTGTGTAAGATCATGGGTTTCATGCCTGACGCCACATATGCTAGAATGATACAGCAGTGCTTGGACTGAGAATGAAAAATCTCTCTTGTTTGTGATTACTTAACACAAAAGACTGAATATCAAAGGACATCCTTTTGCATAGCTGGTTTATTGCTCTCTGAGATGCTAGGTGGGAACGAAGCTTAAAGAAATAGGAAAGAAAAGGGCCAGGTGGTGGCGCACCGAGTTGGGTGCACGTGTTATAATGCTCAAGGACCTGGGTTCAAGTGCCCAGTCCCCACCTGCAGGGAGAAAAGTTTGCAAGCGGTGAAGCAGTGCTGCAGCTGTCTTTCTGTCTCTCCTCCTCCCTATCTTTCCCTTCCTTCTCGATTTCTGGCTGTGCCTATCCAATAAATAAATAAATAAATGTAGTAAAAAAATTAAGAAAAAGGAAATAGGAAAGAATGAGGTGGTAAACAGAAGCGAGAGGAGATGCAAAACAGAAAGCATACGCTGCTCTAAGTTGAAGAGAAGAGAGAGGAGGAAAGAAGAGAACGGACTAAATGCTGTAGACCCGTTGTTGCCCACCATATTCCTTCTCACCTAAACTGACCCATTACCTGAGGACAATTGGCTGCCCACCCCACATACAGTTCACCTGTAGGCCTTCCTGACCAGATGACAGGGACTTAGAAACACTTTGTGGGGTGAGCGTATAAAGGGACAGAACTCTTGGCGACTGGAGATGAAGATGGACAATGGAGTGACTTTATTCATGAGCAATTGTGACTGTCACATACACCTCATCCTTCTCACCGGTGAGGGAAGGGAGTCATCCAGTCTGTCAGACCAGGCCTGAGCCCTGCAGAGCTGCCCTTGAGAAAGTCCAGAGAAACTGGCTCCAGACTTGCAAGGGCCGTGTGCCCCCAGAGGTCCAAACAGCCTTTAAAGCATGAAGAGCCATATTAGACTCAAATGTGTGGGGCTGTTGCTGGCCTCTTGTTCATGGAGTTTCCATGTTAGTGGGGAGACAGTTAATAAACAAACAAAGGAAGCAGTGATGACAGTTATTACTGTCCATGGCTATGGAGGAAAGAAGTAGCGAGTTTGGGGAGTTTGTAAGCAGCTATTTCACTCTTAGATCCCATCTGACTTAGTGACCTTTAATACGAGAACATAGTTTCACCATGCACAAAAGCTGAAGGGCAGTAAGTCCTTGTAGTCCAACAGAAAGCCCAAAGCAGGCCTCTCCCCACTATAACCATCACTCTGGAGGAGGCTGTCCTGTCTCCAGCTCACCCCTCAGGCAACCTGCTAGAACTTTTCCAAGTTTAGACTCAGAGTCTCCCTGAGTCAATATTGAGGAAAACCCATCCCAATCTGGTGGATACTCTAAAGCAAGACAATATTTTCTAACTTCCCCCAGCCCCATCTGTTTACAAAATAAGGTAGCCAGTCATGAAACCTGGGTGTGTTCTTCTAGACGCCAATTTCTCTCTTTCACATCATGGAAAATATGCCACTTATTTTAGAAATACTCTAGTCATTTTCTCTCCTCTACAATTACCAGGTCCCACTTGAGTTGGGGTGGAATAGAGAACACCCACACAGGCTGAATGGGTGAATGCTATCCAAGGTACCTTCGTGTGCAGATCATTCTGTGGAGAACACAAACAGATGACATTTAATTTCTATGACTAGGCCTGGTGGTCCTCTCTGATCCCTTGCCTAAGCTAAGAACTCTAAACTTAGAATTACTAAATTCATTCTCTGTTTTTATTTTTTAATTTATTTTACCAGAGCACTGCTGAGCTTTGGCTGATGGTGCTATGGAGAAATGAACCTGGGACTTGGGAGCCTCAGGCATGAGAGTGTCTTTGCATAATCAAGATGCTCTCTACCCCTGCCTCTGCTGATTGATTCTCTGTGATGACAGGAAGCAAAATCAGGTCAGAAATCTCAAAGAGGGGGCTACAACTGAGTCCGCGTTACTACTTTACCATTTTCTTCCCTGAAGCTCAGATTCTCCAAGCATACGCCACGGACTCCTCCCTACCTTGCACCACTAGCTCTCTGATGCTGCTCCCACCAGGTCACACTTAGCTGGTGGCTTCATATCAAATTTCGCTCCAACTCACAAGCCAGTTGTGCTTTTTGTCTTATCCAATTTCTGTTAGCATCTTGTTTATTTCCTTTCTGACACTTATCACAATATTCTATTTTTATTTGTCCACTAGTTTATTGACTCTTTGTAGTTCTAAAATTGCAGAATGATTGCTTCACTGTTTACTGGCATACCCAGTACAGTGACTAGAAGCAGAGTCGAGAAATGAAAAGAATGCCACTATATATTGGTGTGGCTTTCCTGGAGAGTGTAAGTACTACTGCGACAGCATTTCCGAGTAACCTGTTTGAAGCCACTTTGCTGTCCAGGTTCAGAAACCTTTCACATGTGTGAAAGTCAATGGGGAATTTGTAAAAGATGTGTCCTCTCAGGCTGGTCTGGGGTACTAAGTTGTAGGAGGTCTGAGGTCCACAGTGAAGAATGCCCCTATCCCCTAGGGCCTCAGTATCTCTAAATGTTACCAGTGTTGCTGACTAGTCCTACATCCACCAGGGGTTACAGCTTTGACCTGAATCTTTGCTTTCTTCACCCTCATTAACCTCTTTGTAGGTCCCCCTGAGTGTTGGAAGCTCTGGAACATGAAGTACAAAGTTTGAAGTTTTCAGAGACGCGGTAGTTTTGCCTCTTGGACTGCTTTGAGTGGTCTTGCCAAACCATATGGGATTCCTTACAAGGATCCATCCCTCCAGCCTGTTTCTGCCTTTCCCTAGTGGAGTAGGTCTGTGGCGAGGGAAGGTTCTGGTATACCTGGGTAAAGTTGTCTGCCCAGGGAAGTCAGGATGGAATCATAGCAGCATCTGCAACTTGGTGGCTGAAAGGCAGTGTGATATAAAGTAAGACAAAACGTTTAATAAACAAGAACCATAGAGTAGGAATAGACTAGATGAAAATGTGCATATTAGGGTGGAGAGAAGCTAGGAAATCTATTTTAGGTATGTTCCAAGAGGCCCATGGTGTTAGTAATTTTTGCTTGAATATGATAATTAACATTCAAGTGGGCTAAAAATATTGTCTGGGAAGATGTTGTCAGAGTTAAGAATAGGGCCAGACAGCTGAATTAGGTCAGAGAGTAGTTACAAAACTCAATATATATATAAATACAATTAACTGCTTACCCCATCGATCAGACCTTGGGTCCACATACATTCCTATTTAGCACAGGAGCCTGTGTACCTGACCATGTCAATTTGAGCTCATGCTTCATGGTCACAGCTAACCAGGGCAATCTTTCCACAAGGAATGAAAACCTGAAATTAATTTCCTTTAATTCAGATGGTTTCAATCCAGAAAGGTGGGATTCTGTATTTAGTTGCACCACATGTGAGAGCTGTGTGATGTTAAGTAAGAAATGAGAATAAGATGTTTGGGAGAAAATAGTGTTTCATGAACTCATATTTCAGTTCAGGACCTGGAGTTTTTCTGGATAAGATATTCTTTCTTTTCTAAAAACCACACGTGTCTCATTTTCCACTCAGAAAGAATCCAATCATTTTCTTTTTGGAGTTGCTAGTACTTGAACTACTCTGAAGCTCAGATAGTCAGATGGGTAGTCTCCTTCCAACAAACCATTTCTTCCAGCACATGCATTATACTTCTAACATTTGCAATTCTAGTCTCTGTTTTAATGCATGTGGTTACTTTTTTATGAGTATTTAGGTTGGAATTTCTTTTAGCCCTCAAATACATTTCACTTAAAGTCTAAACTCAGTAAAATGTGGGCACAGTAGAGACCCCCCCTCCCACTGGAGCTTGTAATCTCAAATTTGCCACTGACTCATTCTGTTTCTGTGGGCAAGCTGTCCAATTACTCAGATCTGCAGGTGTTTTTTTTTTTTTTTTTTTCCTTTCCTGCTAGGGTAACTACCTTAACCTCTTCCATGTCGAAAATTCATTGAATAGTAGATATCAAGGATTCTTCCAGAAGTTATAAAAACACAAATGATATGAGGTAAACTACCAGCTTTCATCTATAAATATAGCAGGAGTTTATGTACACTCCTATTGACTTGTAGTCATATAAATCACTATTTAATTAATATGAGGGGGGTAAAAAAAATATATGGCAGGTCATATTCAGTAACCATCTTGTCTCAACTTGGGCCATGACACCCTTCAGACACCAAGTTACCAATGTTACCATGACTCCACCCTGACTTCTCTGGACAAATGACCTCCTCAGTGTGTCCTGGACCTTCCCATCTCCAGATCTCTGGTCCACTAGGGAAAGACAGGAACAGGTTGGGGGTATGGATTGATCTGTCAAAGCCCATGCTCAGCAGAGAAGCAGCTACAGAAGCCAGGACTCCTATCTTCCACATAAACAACCTTGACCCATACTCCCAGAGGGGGGAGAAGTGATAGGATGAAGATAAGAGGACTCTGCACTCCAGCTCCATCAGCACCCAGAGAGAGAGAAGGAAAAGGAGAGGGACATATGGAGGTAGCTACAATGTCATGAGTGGTTTAGAGGGGAAGAGAGGATTGAATCAGAAAAAGGGGGCAACTATGTATAAATGTGGACAGATAGTTGTTGAGATGCTGGTTGGCCCAAATCTACAACTTCAGGGGAACTGTGGTGGATTTCATTGGGATGACTGAAGATTCAGAACTCTGATGGTGGGAATGGTGTGGATTCAAACCCCTGTCAACATGTAATTCTGCAATGTAAAAATTAAAAATTAAAAATAAATAAATAAATATGGCAGGTCACACTGGAAAGCATTAGCCCTCTTCTCTTACTGACACCTTATTAGTAAACCAGGAATTTTATATAATAGCTATTGTCTTCCTCAGAAATTGAGTTTTATAGCCTACTAAAACCAATGATTTATTTTAAAAAGTTATCAACACTAGCGAATCCAGACTTTTGAATGCATCCTTAGATTCCCTGGAAAGAGAGGATAAAAACAACTTCTTTATTGTAGACCCCAGCCTCACTCTTAGTACCAAACTTAGTGTTGCATACATATTTACTTCTCAATATATGTTCAGAAAATATCCCAAAAGTCTCAGGCCTCAGGAAAAATACTGGTCACAGGATAGCAGAAGTATTTCTTAAAAGTTGACAGGGGTGAATGGAGAGAACATATAGTTGTGACAGTCACCAGATTAGTGTTTCTTAAGTAAGAGTAGGTAAAAAAGCAGATAATTTTTAAAAATATTTATTTATTATTTATTCACTTTTGTTGTCCTTGTTATTTCATTGGTGTAATTATTGTTGTGACTGATGTCGTCATTGTTAGACAGGACAGAGAGAAATGAAGAGAGGAGGGGAAGACAGAGAGGGGGAGAGAAAGACAGACACCTGCAGACCTGCTTCACTGCCTGTGAAGTGACTCCCCTGTAGGTGGGGACCCGGGAGCTCAAACCGGGATCCTTACACTGGTCCTTGCGCTTCTTGCCACCTGCGGTTAACCCGCTGTGCTACCATCCGACTCCCCAGATAATTTTTTTAAACCCAAGTAGTCATCCCACCATCTCATCAAAAAATAAAATTTTAAAGAGTAATTTTTGCAGGGACAGGCGGTGGCACACCTGGTTAAGTGCACAAGGACCCAGGTTCAAGTCCCTGGTCCCCACCTGCAGGGGGAATGTTTCATGAGTGATGAAATAAGGCTGCAGACGTCTCTCTGTTTCTCTCCCTCCCCTCTCAATTTTTCTCTGTCTCTATCCAATAAATAAATAAAAATTTTAAAGAATATTTTTTATGTTAAATAGTTATTCACAGACATTAGATTTAGGGAAAATTCACTGGGATTGCATTTTCTGTTTACTACAGAGCCATGGAAAACAATGCAAACAGGCAGGGGTAGATAGCATAATGGTTATGCAGAGTCTCATGCCTGAGGCTCCAAAGTCCCAGTTTCAATCCTCTGTACCACTATAAGCCAATATACGCGGATATCTTCGCCCACCCTGTCCAACGCTTGACGTCTCGTCACCCAATCTGGTCCCCTACGCCTACACTGAACTTCTCTGTTCCAGACTCTTGGAAACAGAGTTGGCAGTCAGCTGAGGTCAAGAACAAACACCTCATCACAGACCCCTGCAGGCGTCAACCCGGCTTTGACCTAGCACGTTATGATTGGGCCCTCCTCAATCGCTATCGAACAGGCCATGGCCGGTGCGCCGCTATGTTCCATCGCTGGGGAGCCAGAGACGACCCGAACTGCCCCTGCGGCTCCAGACAGACTATGACCCACATAGTCAACGACTGCCACCTCTCCAGATTCAAAGGAGGTCTCGAAACTTGACATCAGGCTCAACCTGACGCTGTTGACTGGCTACGGAAGAAGGGCAAACGCTAGAAGAAGAACTATAAGCCAGACCTGTGCTCTGGTTAAAAAAACAACAACAACAACAAAATGCAAACATCTGGGAGTTACTAAACTAGATAGAGCCCTTCCCAGTCATTTTTGAGACTAGAATTATTATTGCAGAGAGGATGAAGTCAAAGAAGGAACAACACCAAGAGCTGAGATAGCAAGCTGGAAGAAAGATGGGTGATAAGTAGGACCAAGCTTCAGAGGAGAATGGGAGGTGGAGAAGATGGTGGGGGTGGGGAGACAGGTGGATCAGCAGTTGTCAAGTTTGACTACAACTTCTCAGTTCAGTCCACCACCTCTGAGTTTCCTCCAAGTCAATTCTCAGACAGGGAAAAATATAGCCAGTCAGTGGCTCATATTCTTCTGTCAATTTTACTCTAAATTCCCCCAGAGTTAAAGACCATCGACCTAGTTCCTTGAAAAACAATCAGGCTATGAGGTCCCAGGGCCTCCTTGGACTCCCTCATAGATACCACAGGGCATAAACTTTTTTTTTCTTTTGTCCCCAGGTTTATTGCCGGGGTTTGGTATCTGCACTATGAATCCACTGCTCCTGGAGGCTATTTTTTTTTCCCTTTTGTTGCTTTGTTTTCCATTGTTGTTGTTGTTATTGTTGTTATTGCTGTCGCTGTTGCTGGATAGGACAGAGAGAAATGGAGAGAGGAGGGGAAGACAGAGAGGGGGTAGAGAAAGAGAGACATCTGCAGACCTGCTTCACCGCCTGTGAAGCAACTCCCCTGCAGATGGAGCTGGGGGCTTGAAATGGGATCTTTACACCAGTCTGTGTGCTTTGCACCATATACACTTAACACGCTGCACTGCTGCCAGGCCCCCAGGCCTAGACTTCTAACAGATTCTTCTCTTTACCATCACTGGTCACTTTTACCAGGAAAATCATCATAAGGCCTTTTGTGGGTCTCACCAGGACCTTGCCCTCACTTTACACCAGCAGTGGTATGAACTGCTCCACTCTCCAAAGGGAAGCTGGGCCATCCTACTCTGCCACTTGAGGAAAACTAGTCCTCTTGTGTGAGTGCAGTCTAGAATGTTCCCAACTGTGACCATGGACTGTGAGCTCAGACTGACAGGGACTTGGAAGTTATACAGGCTCCTGTGCTAAATATGAATATATGTGGGACCCGGGTCAGATTAATGTAATATACAGTTAATTATACCTATATGTACATTTTCTGCCCTAATCCAGCTTTCTAGCTCTATTCTCAACTCTGAGATCATCTTCCCAGGCAATATTTCTAGTTCACTTCCATGTTAGCTATCAAGATTAAACAAAGATTACTGAAGTCTTAGGGTCCTAGAAACATACCTAAAATAGACATCTTAGCTTCTTTCCACCTGAAGGTTCCTATTCTCATCTGCTACAGTTTTAGCCCTTGGTTCTTATTTATTTCTTAAACATTTAGCCCTGTGAGTCCATTCCCTGGGCAGAAGACCTCACCAGTGTGTCCCAAAGCCTCGCCTCTCCAGAATCCTACCTTCCTAGGGAAAGACACAAACATGCTGAGGATATATACCAACATGCCCACCTCTATGTCTGGTGAAGAAGCAATTACAGATGCCAGGTTCCATCACTCATAAAAAAATTTGGTCTATATTCCCAGAGGTAGGAAATGCTAGCGGAAGATGACCAGAGTGGTCTGAACCCCCATTCCACCAGAAGTGTTTGGTCACCTAGAATCTTTGTCTTTATACCAAAACTGAAAAGGAAGCGGATCTGGAAATTTCCAGAGGAATTCAGGCACGGTTTCACTTATCTGACTGAGAGAAGAGGAAATTGAAAAGACACTTGGAAATAGTAATAAGCATATATGTGACTTAGAAAGGAAATGAAGGTGGTCCGGGAGGTGGGGTGGTACAGTGGATAAGGCATTGGACTTTCAAGCATGAGGTCCTGAGTTCAATCCCTAGCAGCACATGTACCAGAGTGATGTTTGTTTTTTTTTCTCTCTCTCTCTCCTGTCATTTCTCATGAGTCAATCAATATTTTTCTTTTAAAGAAGGAAGTGAAGGGAAGACCATGGAAGTGAATAAAAATAGGAAATACATAGATATGTAGATATCTATATGCCTATAGATGATAGTCAGATAGGTAGATAGATAGGTAGATAGATAGATAGATAGATAGACACGTAGACAGACATAGAGATAGATAGATATATAGCCAGCCCATATCTGTGATGTGGGGAGTTGCAGTTTCTGCTGGAGAAGAATGGGCGTATAGAACTGGTAGTGAGAACAGTGTGAAATTATATTCCTATTATCTTATAATTTTATAAAACAATATTAAATAGCTAGTACTTTTTTAAATGTCATGCTGGATATTTGTCTTTAAAAGATAACGACAGGACAGAATAAGCCAGGAAACAGCTGAGGGCTTCTTTTACTGTGCAGTTCTTTCAACTGTCATATGGACCAGGGTTTATACCACATCCATGCTGACTACATGGCTTTCACATTGACAGTGATGAGGAAATCTGTTTAAATTAGGGAAAAATATATACCTTAAAGCAAAAGTACACAAAAGTCTGTAGTGAGTTAGTATAACACTCCTAATGAAATAGTATCTAATTAGACTTAGATACCCTCCTCACCTACTTCCTATTAAAGTTCTCTAACTCATTCCAAAACTAACCTCATTAAAGCAAGGACTGCAAAAGCTGAATAAGGGCAAGAGACTGGCATACTTTAATGATGACTCTTTAGTCACTATCAGGCCACCCCATCAGCTGGGGCCCTAGTTGGGGAATCTTGAGATTCCTAAACAGACATGATGGGCCTAGACCTCAAATAAATCCCTCTCTCCATTGTTAACGGTCATTTCTATCAGTAACAACAAAATAGACCCCTTTGTGGCCCCCCCATAGAACCTTGTTCTCAACTTGCATCAACAAAGGTAGAGAATGTTCCTTCCTTCAAAGGGAGACTGGACAACATACTCTGCTACACCTGGGGAAGATGGGTTCGATATTGGGGCATCTTGGAATGTTCCTACTCATGACCACAGAATGTGAGCACAGATATACAGGGATGCAGAGGTCACATAGGCTCCTAAGCTGAATATGGGCCCCAGACCAAATCAAATTGATGGGGTTTACAGTCAACAATATTTATACCCCTTTCCCATATTAAAGAGCTAATCTCTCCCCTGATCCACCTTTCTGGTCTTTTTCCAGCCATGGTATCATCTCCCCAGACAATAACTTGGATCCACCTGCATATCAGATTTCAGGCTCAGGGGGAAAAAAAAAAAAACCAAAAAACTAGTACAGCCACAGGCCCTTTGGAATATAACTAAAATATGCGTACTAGCTATCTACAAAATGAAGGAACCCCCCCAACTCTTTATCTGCATTATTCCAGCCTTTAGGTTCATGATTGTTAAACAATTTGTTTGGCTTTATATATTAACTCTCTTTTCAGCCACCAGGTTCCAGATATTAGCAGGATGCTGACCAGACTTCCCTGGACAAACAACCCACCAATGTGTCCTGGAGCTCTGTTTCTCCAGAGCCCCACCCTACTAGGGAAAGAGAGAGGCAGACTGGGAGTATGGATCCACCTTTCAACGCCCCTGTTCAGCGGGGAAGCAATTACAGAAGCCAGACCTTCCACCTTCTGTATCCCACAATGACTTTGGGTCCCAGAGGGTTAAAGAATAGGGAAGCTGATGTTCAGCTTCATGGGAGGAGGGGAGGCGAAGGGGAGGGGGTGGTGGGACATAGTCTTTTGATGGTGGGAATGGTGTTTATGTACACTCCTATTAATTTGTAGTCATATAAATGAAAAAAAAAAAGAATAGGAAAGCTACCAAAGGAGGGGATGGGATACAGAGATCTAGTGATGGGAATTGTGTGGAGTTGTGCCCCTCTGATCCTTTGGTTTTGTCAATGTTTTTTTATGAATAAAAATAAATAAATAAATAAATAAAAATAAAGGAATCATAAATATGTTAATCTGACGTGAGAGAAAATGTTCTGGAACAAGGTCATATCATCTCAGAAAACCAGAAATGAAAAAAGTCAAATAGCACAGAAAATTTAACTTGATTATATAATGCTTCAGAAAGCAATATTATGGAACCCAACATCAATTTACCCATCTTTGAATAACTTGACTCCCAGATATAAAATATAAAACATGATCTATCTTTAACAAATCAGCCTTTTCTAGACTCCAAGGTAATAGGGACTGGTTTAAAACTGGGCTCCATTCCTTAAATGAGACTAATGAAACTCAGGCTTGGAACTTCTGGGAACTGCAAAGAAGTCCCCCTGTAGAATTCTAGAAAAATTATAAAATAAAAACTAACTTCAGTTCACTCAGCTGACAGTTGTTTTATCCAAAAGTGCAGAATGCATTCAAAATGTCTTTGTCACTAGGGCTTCACCATTCTGAGTCAACTTATTTAGGTAGAAAGAGCACTGACACACGTCATTCCTGTTGTCATGTAACAGAAGTAAATGATCACCTCAAAAATGCCGTCTTCATCTGGGAGCCTGTTTTGCCACGTGTGTGAAGCAGATATGAGCCCAACCCTCACTACCTCACTATGCTGA
Source organism: Erinaceus europaeus (assembly GCF_950295315.1). NCBI lineage: Eukaryota > Metazoa > Chordata > Mammalia > Eulipotyphla > Erinaceidae > Erinaceus > Erinaceus europaeus. The sequence continues at coordinate 10,930,190 of NC_080162.1, forward strand.
GGGTAGCTGTGATGCTGTGGTGTCTTTTCCACTTTCTGTCTCTGTCTTACTCTTTCCCTCTAAAAAATCTATCCTGGAATGGTGAAACCTTGACAAAAACAACAAAATTCAACTCCTATATTATAGTTCCAGAGATACCAAAACTCACAGTTCCTATCAAAAGACCCAAGCTCAGAAACTAAGTTCCCTAGACTATCAAATGTCATGTTGGCAGAAATCAAAGCATGTTATGTGGAAATAGGAAGTGAGCTCTTTTTCTTTTCAACCTGCTATGTGAGTATGGAGAATCACAGAACTAGATGCTTCCATGCTCATATAGACATGCCATATGATATCACCATACTGGGTACAGGAAACTTCAGGTCAAGTAAAGCTGAGGGGCCAAAGTAGAATTGATCCCTGCCCACTAGTGTTAAGAAGCTCAAAAAGTAGCTTGATATACTGAATAAGAAATTTGGGTAACCAGGGAGTCCAGCGGTAGCGCAGCGGGTTGAGCGCATATGGTGCGAAGCTCAAGGACCTGCGTAAAGATCCGGGTTTGAACCCCCGGCTCCCCACCTTCAGGGGAGTCGCTTCACAAGCGGTGAAGCAGGTCTGCAGGTGTCTATCCTTCTCTCCCCTTCTCTGTCTTCCCCTCCTCTCTCCATTTCTCTCTGTCTTATCCAACAACGATGACAACAGCAGTAGCAATAATAACTATGACAATATAAAACAACAAGGGCAACAAAAGGGAAAAAAATAAATATAAAAAATTAATAAAAAAGAAATTTGGTTAACCACTAAGGAAAGATAGAAACAGGCTGGGGGTATGGATTAACTTGCCAATGTCCAGGTCCAGCACAGAAGCCAGACCTTCCACCTTCTGCCCCCCATAAAGATTTTTGACCCATACTCCCAGAGGGATAAAGAATAAGGAAGCATGAGTCTGGATCGACCTGTCAATGCCCATGTTCAGCGGAGAAGCAATTACAGAAGCCAGACCTTCCACCTTCTGCATCCCACAATGACCCTGGGTCCATACTCCCAGAGTTATAAAGAATTAGAAAGCCATCAGGGGAGGGGATGGGATACAGAGATCTGGTGATGGGAACTGTACCCCTCTTGTCCTATAGTCTTGTCATTGTTTCCATTTTATAAACAAATATATTTTAAAAAATATAGGGAAGCTTCCAATGGAGGGGATGGGACATGGAATTCCGGTGGTGGGAACTGTATGGAATTGTACCCATTATCGTACTATCTTGTTAATAATTACTAAATAACTAATACAATTAAAGGGAAAAAACAAGAAATTTGGATAAAGGGTAAAGCACATATTTGGCATTTTAAAATTATTATTACTTGTGACCCAGGAAGTGACACATTCAAGCATGAGGACCTGAATGCTTGCTCAGGTGTTCTGATGTTCTAGCTCTGGTTCTCTCTCTCTCTCCCTCTCTCTCTCTCTCTCTCTCTCCTCCTGTAAATAAATATTTATATATAGTATTAGAGCTTTCACTTATATACTTAAGTGTCCATGGGGAGATCTGAAAAATATTTATGGGTCATGCTCTTCATAAAGTTCAAAAAACTCCTTTTTAATTTTGTGCTTACAAGTTGGAGTGGAGGAATAGTAAATAGATAGGTTATTGGTAGGTTCTTTCTAGAGAACTGGAAAGCTGGGAGTGGGGTGGGGACAATAAAGAAATAAATGAAGAGATTTAACATAGTATTTAACATACAATGGACAAGGACCCAGGTTAAAGACACCAGTCTGCACCTGCAGGGAGAAAGCTTCACAAGTGGCGAAACAATGCTTCAGGTGTCTCTCTGTATCTCTCTCCTTCTCTACCTCCCCCTTCTCAATTTCAGGCTGTTCTATCCAATAAATACATAAATAATAAAGGAAAAATAAAAATGTATAAAAAAAGAGTCAACATAGCAAAATGTTCTATTTTGTATTTAAAAATGAAATAACTACTTTTGGAATAAGTGAGCTGTACAAAGAAACTAAAAAGCAGCTCATAAAAAATACAATTAGTTACAGTAGATCACAAGAGTTTAAAACTAGAAACAACCATATTATAGTGATAGCCTGGGGACTAAAAATGATAGCTGCATACCCAACATACATAATGCTTAGAAACACAATAGTGAAAAAATGAAGCTCATCACAGTAGTACTAAAAGCACATTCACAAAAGGCTCAAAAGAAGCCAAAATGAATTGATGTTGGTCTGAATAGAGGATATATTTACAGATGAACAGTGTAGGAAGGAATTACTAAGACACACTGATAATGCTCTGTTGATAGATACACTGCACACTTCATGATGATTCATCTCATTGGAACTTTAAGATATATTAACTCTTCTGCATGTAGTTTGTAACTCTATTAAACATCATGCAGTTTCTATTTGTGTTCAATAGGATGCTGTTGCCTAAATAAATGGTTTGGAGGTATTCCATTAAAAGAATCCAGTATATCACAAGTTTGGAAACTGCTGAGCAAGACCTAGTTAAACACAGTAAACTTAATGTCATCAACAGGCTCTTGGAAATTGCAATTTTTAAGTGAAATGTAACATAACAAAATCATTTTATAATACACACACACAGAAATTAGATTTCTGCAACATACTTATGGTCACAGAAACATCACCAAATTTGTCACAAAGACCCAAAACACATCCATTAGTATTAAACAATAGTTTATATTCATTCAGTAATCTATTCATCATTAAACCCACTTATTCTGGTCCAGGAGCACAATGGCTGGAGCCTATCCCAGGAGTTTAGAGCAAACAGGAACCAATTTGGAGCAGAACTCTCTTCAATGGCAGGGAGCACTCTACACACCCACATTCACTGAGACTGGGACACCTTAGAGATGCCCGTGAACCTAACACCTCATACTTAGGGTATAAGAGGAAACTGGAACACAGAGCAAACCCATACATACACGGAGAGAATGTTCACACTGCACATAAGGGCCCTGGCTGGGTACCATTTCTTTTTCTGTGTTATAAGGGAATGGCTTTGAAGAAAAGTATCCATTATTAGAACCTGATGTATATTTCCATCCCACTTGATGTCTCCATGAATGAGTTTGAACATTTCAGCCTTCCTTAGATAGACCCAATTAACACTTCCCCTGTTAAAATGCCTTGAAGATTTCTTCTGATTTCCCAAATCTTGGTTACAACAGAAACTCCATGAAAACATGTGCATTTAAACCACCAGCCCCACATTTTCATGGGGACAATACACATTTCAGCCATCATGATGTCTATCTAGTGTCTTCTCAAAAGGCACATTTCCATTCAGGGTCCTTGCACACATGTAATCCCACAGCAGCGACCTGGCATATTTCATGATATTAGCAGATACAATATAGTGAAGGAATATAAAAGGACAGATTTTCAAATCTCAACATTCTTAGTGGTCTCTAGTTCACAAATCAGTGTCTCCCAAACACTTGAAACTGATCACACGTTGACTTAAAATCACCTCATTTTTTTCTCCAAATCTTTTACATCAAAACAAATCGTGTTTCTATACAATTAGCATTTTGTTTTGTTCACAGTGGGAAGAAACAGCTGCACTTGTTGATCCAAGCTCTTGCCTCTTTTAAACCTTTTTTCATGCTAGCTAACCATGAATGAGATTATGAATTCCCCCCCCCAACACACACACAGTCTCTATGTATTTAACTTTAAGGCATTTTTCATGACTTTTTTTAACAGGTTTAATCAGGCAACTGCATTACCTTTGATTACTTCTTCCAAGTTTCACAGTAAAAATAGAAAAAGAAATTCATGTAAATACCTTCCTCATCAAATAACAAATATATAATTTGCCTTTAATCACTTCCCTTTCTGGCATCTGAGCATCACCAGCCCTTGTAGGGTCCAGTTTGGTGGGAAACCATTCCATCTGGTTTGGAAAATACATCCTCTCTATCTCAAAGCACACAAAACAAAATATCATACAGCAAACATCAAACTGTATATTGATTGCTCTATGGATAAATAAAAGTCATTTTTACATCTGAGACCAAAAGTCATTAAAATGTAGAGAGATGAAGATAAACTGAAATAAAAACAAAGACAAAAATAATAACATGACTTCCAGACTTAGTTTAAATTCAAGATATGGTGAGCAGCTTCTCAAATAATATTGCAAACATATTCCAGAGTGAGGAAAAGTTTTATTCAAAGAACTATAAGAATGACAAATATACTGAAAAGTAAAACTAAAGTTTTAATGAGAAAACATTTCTATTACTAAGCAAGAGTAATTTATTTTATGAGCAGTTATGTTCATATAGCCAATATTGAGGGCACCTACCTCATTTAAGTCCTGCTGAGTCACAAAGGTGTCCTTTGACCAAATAGTAGCCTTCTGATCACTTCTACAAAACACAAAGAAAGGGTATTTGCATTTAGATAAAATCTTGTCCACAACACATTTAAAATTGTTGGATAAACCCCCTACCTTCTGCACCCCCAAAACAACCTTGAGCCATACTCCCAGCATGGGAGAAGTGATAGGAGGAAAATAAGAGGGCTCTGAACTGTTGGGCATTACAACAGCTCCCCCCTACTCTGCTGCAATGCTTGATGTTGTGGTCTATTTACATAATCATTGCTTTGCCTGAGACCCACCTTGCCTGCAGGGCATCAGTTTAATCCCCATTGGTTTAATCTCCACTAATTTAATCCCCACTGGTTAGATGGAAGCTTTCTATGTTCTGTTCATGCTCTTTTTTTGCTCTGCCCCTCTCCTAGTCATTTCCTTTCCCCTTGCCACTTCTGGTGAAAAGATACATAAAAGGTGATGTATCTGATTAATAAAAGAGGAATTGCGTTCCTGCTCAGCCACTAAAGTTCCTGGTTCCTCTCCCACGTCGCTGAGTAGGCAGTAGCCTGGGTTGGCTCAGGCAGAGTGCTCTCCAACCCAGAGCGCACATGCCCAGGAAGAAACACCCTCAGGCTAGCCCAGCACCGGACTCCAGCTCCATCAGCACCCAGAGAGAGGGGTGGAAAAGGAGAGGGACATATGGAGGTAGTTACGTTATCATGAGTGCTTTGGAGGGGAAGAGAGGATTGAATCAGGAAGAAAAAGGGAACAATTATGTATAAATGTAGGCAGATCATTGTAGAGATGATGGTTGGCCTATGTCTACAACCTTGGAGGAACTGTGGTAGCTTGCAGTGGGGAGACTGGTGATTGAGAACTCTCTTGGTAGAAACGGAGTGGATTTATACCCTGGTTGACATATAATTCTGCATAATATAAATAAATAAGTAAATAAATAAATAAAGCTGTTGGCTACAATCCAGGTTATCTCCTTGTCTAAAATCAAAACAAACAAACACCCTTAGTTGTGTCTCACTGATCTTAGGGTAAAGTCCAGACTTCTTTCATTGGTCTGCACAACAATATAGTATTTGAACCCTACCAACCTTTCTTGTCACATCTCCTATTTTCTGCTCATCCAGTCCAATACATACCAGTCTCGCTACCCTTCTCTCCCTTTCCTGAACACATAGTGTTAGTTCACTGTTCCAGGCTTCTTTCTTGCTTTCCCAGGCTGCTAATTCCAAGATGGCCCATCACATAAGAATCATTACTGGGATCCACCTGCATATCAGATTTTAGGCTCAGGGGGTGGGAGGGAGGAAAATGAAAAAGAAAACTAGTATAGTCAAGGACCCTTTGGAATATAACTAAAATATGCCTCTTAGCTATGTACAAAATGGAGAAACCCAACTCATTATTTGAACTATTCCAGCCTTTAGGTTCATGATTAGTCAATAATTTGTTTGGCTTTATATGTTAACTCTCTTTTCAGTTACCAGGTTCCAGATGCTACCATGATGCCAACCAGACTTCCTTGGATAGATGACTCCACCGATGTGTCCTGGAGCCTTGTTTCCCCAGACCCTCATCCCACTAGGGAAAGAGAGAGACAGACTGGGAGTGTGGATTGACCTGTCAACACCCATGTTCAGTGGGGAAGCAATTACAGAAGCCAGACCACCCACCTTCTGCACCCCACAATGACTTTGGGTCCATACTCCCAGATGGTTAAAGAATAGAGAAGCTATCAGGGGAGGGGATGGGATATGGAGTTCTGGTGGTAGGAATTGTGTGGAGTTGTACCCCTCTTATCCTATGGTTTTGTCAGTGTTTCCTTTTTACAAATAAAATAAAAAATAAAATTAAAAAAAAAGAATCATTATCAACTCTGATGTCACTACCCCCCAAAAATGTTGATCTAAGTAGGAAGGGTTCCCTCACTACCACCTCAACCTTAGACTTTCTCCTTAGTGCTCATTTTAATCTAAAATTATGCATAGTTATTAACATTTTCACACTAAATTGTAATTTAAAAGAAAACCCACTAATTTACATCTATTTTGTATACTGAATCCTCAGGACTAGATACAAAGCCAACATTTTTTTCATTTCTTTTGAATGAATGAATATATTCTGCCACAACTATCATAAGAAAATATTCACTATTTATTTATTTATTTATAAAAAGGAGACACCGACAAAACCATAGGATAAGAGGGGTACAAATCCACACAGTTCCCACCACCAGAACTCCGTATCCAATCCCCCCCCCCCCCTTGGTAGCTTTCCTATTCTTTAAGGTCATTGTGGGATGCAGAAGGTGGAAGGTCTGGCTTCTGTAATTGCTTCCTCGCTGAACATGGGTGTTGACAGCTTGGTCCATACTCCCACCCTGTCTCTCTCTTTCCCTAGTGGGGTGGGGCTCTGGGGAATCAGAGCTCCAGGACACATTGGTAAGGTAATCTGTCCAGGGGGGAAAAAAAGAGGCAAAGAAAGAAAATCTTCTCTAAAGACAGGCTTTTGTACATTTCACCATATCTCTTATCTAAGTTACTACATGATTTATTTTTTCTTATTTTTTTTTACATCCACTAAGGTTATTTCTGGGGCTGAGTAACCATACTAAGAACACACCACTCTCTGAGGCAATTTTTTTCCTGTATTTTCCTTCTATTTTTATTTTTGATGGAGCAGAGAGAAGTTGAGAGGGTAGGGGAAAATAGAGAGGTAAAGAGAAAGACAGACACCTACATACCTGCTTCACATATCACCCTGCAGGTGGGGAGCAGAAGCTTGAACAGGGGTCCCTGTGCGTGATAACAGATGCTTAACCAAGTGCACCACCACCCGCCCGCCATATTACATTTTAGAAAGTTGTTGGATAGTACAGTGAAACTGAGCTTAGCTACTATTCAGTGGCCAATAGAAGACAGCAAACAGAATTCCAGGACTGGCAGATTATTAGCTCCAAATCATGATTTCTCATGTGTTACCATCCAGTGGCATTTATTACATAGCATTCCAGTTTTATCCATAGCACTTTGTATGCTATTATATAATAAACAGTAAATTACAGTTATTATCTTCATTTTAAAAAAAGGCTGATGATCTTAATGAATAGTAGATTTATTCAGTGGTAAGTCAATTTACAAGAAGATTTATTTGGGGGCATCATTATTTATAGTTAGTATTCTGCCTTAATTTGAGTCCTGAAGAAAAAAATAGGTTATATATATATATATATCATCTGAATGGTCATAAAATTAACTTCTAAAATCCAAGGGCATATTTAGGTGTCAAGGCCTCATTTCTTCCAAATATTCTTAAGAATCTAAAATTCTTTCAGTCAGTGGGCACAGATGCTGCTCATTGCATAAAAAATTTCTCCTAGTGATAAAAGAGAGAGTAAAAGCAAAGTCGTGGTGTCTGCCTTGACTTCACAAACTTGCATTTCCCTCATGGGTGTGAAAGAAAACTAAAGGCCCCAAACATGATCTCAGACCAGAGGAAATGAAGTGAGTGAGGCACACCCATTCAAAGAACCTACCAACTCCCCAAGCTATAGCTGTTTCTGAGCATCAGAAAACACAAAATAGGTTTTCCCCACAAAATGAGGAATGCTCTCTTGAAGGAAGGAATGAACTCTCTTCACTGTTAACATCTAAAACCTTGAAGGGTTCACAGTTCCTTTGCCACCTAGAGAGGCTCTCAATTTGTGTTTATATTGACTAACATATTTAGTAATGTGAGAGAGATAGAAGTAAGTTGTTAATGGAAAAGAAATATTTGCCAGTTTATAATTTTCAAGATGATTTTTCCCCTAGGGTTTTGCTACCAGTCAGTGGTAAACTAAAATACAACTAGCAAACATTGATGGAAAAGAAAAACTGGTTTTATTAAAAATATATTATACATTATTCATGTGCACAACCCAAGTTTGAGTTTGGCCTCCACTCCCCCACTACATTGAAAGAAGTTTTGGTGCTATAGCAGTGGAAGGGGGGAGGGAGAAAGAGAGAGGAGGAAGGAAAGGAAGAGGTGAGGAGGGAGAGAAGGAGGAGGATAAGAATTTAGCAATTCCCAAGGTCTTTACTATCCCAGGCCGAGGATGTAGGCTGCATATATGTACTGTTTCACATCGCTGCCAAATGCATGTTTCTAAAAGGTCAATAATGCATAGGCCAGTCAAAGCTCTGCCAACATCAGTACAACCTACCCTCCACACTGAGATTAACAGAGAGAGAGGAAAGGCAGCCTGAGATCTTTAGAGTCTAACTGTGGCTGCTTTTCTTGATGATCATCTAATGTCATTTTTTATTATTGTTATTCAGAGCATAAGTTCTATTTAATTGCATTTAGAATGCACCAGAAGACAGTAAACAGAGGCAAGGTGGACTTCAGCACAGAGTTCCTTTCTTACTCATCAGCACCCAAGTGTCTCTGGTTGAAAGAGTTTCAACCTTACCCCAGTCATAAAGGAGAGTTCTTCTGCTGTCCAAGCCCCTCATGAGCTGAGCCACCTGGCCAGGGGATTTTACTGCTGTGGTGGGCAGCATACATTCAGCTCAAGACTTCTGTCACAAGACATCAGTCTATACTTGCGAGTTTCACTGCTATCTCCCTGAATATCCTTCCTGTTATCATGCCCAGACTTGAGTTGTCAAAAGCATGGATGAGCTGATATTCTTCTGGCATCAGTGTGTAGTGCTTTATAGGTAGATGGTTTTTGTTGGAGAGGTCACAGAAGGCAGAATATCCATTGGTTAATGGGTTGGGTTTGAGTTATCATTATCGGACTTCCTTTGTTAATTCAGTATGCTTATCAGTTACTTCCACTTGGTGAGACTGAACCTTCAAGAACACTTACCAGCAAAGTTAGACCAAGTGTTTCCAAAGGCATTTAATGTCTTTAAACATCATCACCACCACTACCACCATTATGGTATAATTTAATAAAAGCACTTCTCAACTAAACACACACACACACACACACACACACACACACACACATAACATAACATAGTTGTGTTCTGACATTAAAATAACTTGTCCCTGGATTCTGTTGACTATGAAACAGTAGCTAGCTCATTCAAATGCAACCTTGCTGAATAATGCTTGACCTTTTTTTTTTTTTTCCACGTTGTTAAAACCGTACAGTATATGCCTGAGCCAGTCTGCTGGGTCACTCTGCAATGGCCTTCCCTGGGGAGGTATAAAATAACTTAAAACAGCAAACCAACAAAGATTAAATCATTTTTCTTGGCCTAAGCACACTGTCAAACCACAGATGTGACAACTTATGAAGCAGTATTATAGCAATTTCAACAGATGCCCACATTTAAAGACTAAGTCAACAGAGGAAAGCCCCTCATTTCTTCCCTACTCTCCCAATCTATTTTTCACAAAACAGTTTTGTCACTGCATTTAGATGGAACACAAGAAGCTAGGACAAAAAATGGAAACTTGGACTGGTTTTGGTGTATTGTAGCAGAGCAAAGGACTCAGGGGAAGGAGAAGGGATCAGTGGACAGGACTTTGATGTCCTGGTGCATGATAGTGGAAAAGGAACCAAGCTAAACTGATCAAAGCAAGGACTACAGAAGCTGAATAAGGACAAGAGACTGGCAGACTTTAACGATGACTCTTCAGTCACTATCAGGCCACCCCATCAGCTGGGTCCCTAGTTGAGGAGTCCTGAGATTCCCAAACAGACATGATGGGCCTAGACCTCAAAGAGATCCTTCCCTCCACTGTTACTGGTCATCTTTATCAGGGACAACATAATAGGCCTCTTTGTGGGCCCCCATAGGGCCTTGCCCTCAGTTTGGATCAACAACAGTAGAGAATGCTCCATCCTCCAAAGGGACACTGGACAATATACTCTATCCTACACCTGAGGAAGATGGGTCCTGAAATTGGGACAGCTTGGAACATTCCTACTCATGACCACAGACTGTGAGCTCAGATCTACAGGGATGCAGAGGTCACATAGGCTCCTAAGCTGAATATGGGCCCCAGATCAGGTCAAATCAATTGGGTTTACAGTCAACAATATTTATACACCTTTCCCGTATTTGGGAACTACTCTCTTCCCTGATGCAGCTTTCTGGTCCTTTTTCCAACCACGACATCATCTTCCCAGACAATAACTTGGATCCACCTGCATTTCAGATGTCAGTCATGGGTCCTTTGGAATATAACTAAAATAGGCCTACTAACTATCTATAAAACTCTTTATCTGCACTATTCCAGCCTTTAGGTTCATGATTAGTCAGCAATTTGTTTGGCTCTATATGTTAACTCTTTTTTCAGCCACCAGGTTCCAGATGCTACCATGATGCCAAGCTGACTCCCCTGGGCAGATGACCCCACCAATATGTCCTGGAGCCCCGTTTCCCCAGAGCCTTGCCCCACTAGGGAAATAGAGAGACAGACCAGGAGTGTGGATCAACCTGCCAATGCCCATGTTCAGCGGGGAAGCAGTTACAGAAGCCAGACCTTCCACCTTCTGCATCCCATACTGACCCTGGGTCCATCCTCCCAGAGGGATAGAGAACAGGAAAACTATCAGGGGAGGGGATGGGATACGGAGATCTGGTGGTGGGAATTGTGTGGAGTTGTACCCCTTTTATTCTACTTTATTTTTTGTCAGTGTTTACTTTTTATAAATAAAAAATTAAAAAATAAATACCCATTGACAAAAAAAAGAAAGAAACTAAGTTTAGGGTGGAAATATTTTATAGTCACCGATCATAGGAAGCTGAGACATTATATACGTATGTCAAAAACTGTACTGTAATCTATAAATCCCCCAACAAAAATATCAAAGTGTCTTACAAAACCTTGAAGCATTTAGTATCTCTCTTTTTTATGTTTATTTATTGGATACAGTCAGAAATTGAAAAGGAAGGGGGGGATAGAGAAGAAGAGAGACAGAGAGACCCCTAAGCCCTGATTCACCACTCACAAAGCTTTCCTCCTACAGATGGGAACTCGGGACTCGAACCCCAGTCCTTGTGTATTGTAACACGTGTGCGCAACCAGGTGTGTCACCACCTGACCCCACATTTAGTATCTCTCGACCACTTCACACTCAGATCCCATGATTCTCCCTCTCTGAGATCCCTCCTCTCACACTCTCAGCTCCTCCCCACTTCAGGCCTTCATATGTACTGTCCCTGTGCTCTCTGCTTCCATTTATATAGCGATTCATTCATCCATCTTTGGATTCCAGTAGTTTCACACAGTTCTTACTACATTCTTATGCTCTACCTCAACTGTATGGTATGTTTCAGTCTCTAATTGTGTATTTGCATAGTGATTTGACTGCTTCTCTCCCGTGATGATAAAGTCTAGGGTGCAGGGGCCATGTGAGTCTTCCTTAACGTTTTAGCTCTAGTGCTCTATCTGACATTTGGCATATAGTTTGTACGTACATGTATGTTAATCAAATCTTGACTGCTGATCCAAGTGGAAGTTTACCTAACAGAGTGCATACATTACCACATGCTGCATGAGGACTCAAGTTCAAGAACAGATCCCCACCTGCAAGGGAGGTTGTCTCACAAGCAGTGGAAGTGCAGCAGCTCTCTCTCTCTCTCTCTCTCTCTCCTTCCCTATTTCTCTGTCTTTCACTCTCTATAAAAACATCCACTGGGAACAGTGGAGTTGTGCAAACACCCAAACCCAACTATAACCCTGTAACCCTAATGACATAAAAAAGAATCATTCCATCATCAATGGCCCATGTGCAAATAAAGTTAGGTTTTTGTTTGTTTGTTTTAAATATTGATTGTCCCTGGGGAGAGGTGGATAGCAGAAAGGTTATGCAAAAAGACTTCTGTTCTTGAAGCTCCAAAGTCCAAGGTTAAATCCCAAACATCACCATCAACCAGAGTTGCACCCTGATCTAGTAAAATAATAAATACATCTATCCCATGCTTTCACCCAACTTGCAGCCTGCCATCAGGACTTAGAGAACAGCTGACTCTCATTCCCATGGGCAACATTTCTTCCCAAAGGAGATGACTTATTGATTAGCAAGTGGCTTTCTAACCTACTACTTGAAAAACCTAAGCAAAGTAAAAAAAGAAAGGATCCCACATACCCTCCGACGTTCCAGAAAGAGCTAGAATATTAAGATTGAAAAGTGCCTACCTAAGGTCACCTTTCAGAATTCAAGATATTCCTCTGCTGCACTGCATTGGTCCTCTGGACTAGAAAGCAACTCAGAACACAGGAATGTATACACAGATGCATGACTCCTGTTTCCTGAAACTCCTTGGAAAACAAAAGACGTATCCCAAGTGTATAGCTCTTTGAGCAAAACATTCTTTCTGCACCAACAATAGTTCTAGATGGAGTCACAGATGAGAAGCCAAAGAATTCCAGGAATGTTATTAATGATAATCTTCAATGCCGGTAAATATGGTTTCTTTCTCTGGGAAATCTAAACAGCATTAAGCACATTCTCTTATTGTGTTTTTTTTTTAACCAAGTTCTATGCTAAGTATCTAAGGTCAAATATTGAGGCAACTACTTTAAACAAAAGAGACACCACATTTAAAGTGATTCCCAAAAGAGACCACCAAGAGAAAGTTAGTATCTGATCATTTCAACTAATTTTCTAACCCATGGATTTATTTGTCTTGGTCATGAACTCCCAGAAAGAAACTAGAAAGTCATGGCTAGCAGCCTAATGTTAATCCTAATAACATGTCCTCCCAATTAATGGGGTCTCAAGTCTGACCCCTATCTTCCACTTCATATTTTCTTAAACAGTACAGTTATTGGAAGCTATTAAGAGAAAGAGACTCTTGGTCCCTACATGTACTGAATCAGCATTTCACTGAATCAGCGATGAACTATTATAAGTATTTAATATGCACTAGAGAGGGATCCTGATGGGGAAAGCTTATTCTAACAGTCCAGGTGCAACAACAACATAGGAACAGACCACTGATGAAAGAGAACAGGTAAGAAATTTCTGGGACTCCAACAGCACCCTGATTATTTCTGGCCTGGCCTCTCAGGGGTCACATTCCTAGAGAAGGAAGGACTACATCTCCAGAGACACTTTGAAGAAATTCTAACCAGACAGCAGGCCAGTTTCACTGGAAACAGATGCTGTCCCTCTCCTTGATAAGTTGGAACTGACCAGAAATAGCTAGAACACCACACCCAGAGAATGGAAACCAGAGCCAATGCCCAGAGAATGGATAAGCAGTGAGTCTGACCTCTACAACGTCAGGACAGCAGGACTAGGAGAAGGAAGGTGAGGAAGTCGTCATGGTGTGATTAAAACAGCCCTTGAACAGGATAGGAAGGCTTTAGAATGGGAAGTTGAGGACAAGGACTCCAGTAGACGCAGAGCTCTTACTCAAGTACTGTGATAGATAACCAGGGCATCAGCCTCTGGTGTGTGGAGCAGGTGACGTCAGCTGCATTTGCATTACACTCATTTAGCTCATTCACATAGTAGTAGACACTTCCTCCCGGGGGCTAGGCAGCGCTCAGTTTCACAGCTACCCTTCTGATGTCTAACATTAACAAATCTCTTCACCTTTTCTGCCTCAAAAGTTTTGGAGAGGAAGAGCTCAGTCCATCAGCCTAAAAAAAAGTGGAAGAGTGACCTCTGAAGTGGGATTCCTCAGTCAACAAAGTGAGGAGTATGTGGATAGACACGCCACCGCCCTCGCCCTCAGTGTTCAGACAGATACAGCTAAGGGCTTTGCACGTAATTCTTCAAGGACGCTCCAGATGACCATAAGTCAGTTAGAATACGGAGCTCTGGTGGTGGGAATTGTGTGGAGTTGTACCCCTCTTATCCTATGGTTTTGTTAATGTCTCCTTTTTATAAAGAAATAAAGAAATAAAAAAAAAATAATAGCAAACTCAGCCACCTGCCTTGTGGCAACTCTTTCTTTCCTTCTTCCTGCGTCTCCAGGACACCAGGAATAACATAAGTGAGAGCAACAAGACAAAGTAGGCAGAACTAGAGAGAGAGAAAACTACACACACACCAAGGAAGATTTAGTTTTGGGGAAAATAGAGTGAAAGAGACAGTGGGTGACAACTGACAAAGTGAGGTAGAACTACTTGAATGACAAATGAGAATCTGATGAATATTAAATACTCACTGAACCTAGAGGCTGTGACCTGCATCTGATACTCAGCCTTCCAACACTTTTTTTTAAGTAAGCTTTTACTAGTAGTTCTACAACTTTGATAATATTGCAGCTTTGAAGATCCTCATTTTTTTGCCAAATATAAAGAATTCTTTGGTCACGCACATGCTTGATGTCTTGTCATGCAATATTTATTTTTTATTGTTTTATTAGTGACCTAACATTGATCCACAAAATTATGAGATAACAAATGTATAATCTGCATTGTTGTTCCCACCACCAGAGTTCTGTATCCTCATTGTTTCCACTGGGAGCTATAGTAGTTTTCCCAAGGTCACAGATACGGGTTATTATGTCTATAAACATCTCTCTCTCTCTCTCCCTCTCTCCCTCTCTCCCTCTCTCTGTCTCTCTCTCTCCCGCTATATATATTTGCCCATTTTTCTTCATGGTCCTGTCTTCTCTTTCAAAGTCACACCTCTACCTATTACTATTCCAAATGGCCTTCCTTTTTTCCTCTACTCTCTCTGGGTTCTGATGGAGTGGGAGTTAAAAACCCTCTGGTTATCTTGCCTCTATCATTCCTCTGCCACTGGGAGTATGTAACAAAATTCTTTTTGGGATATAGAAAGTGGGAGTTCTAGCTTCTATGACTGATTCTACATAGGACATGGGTGTCTTCCAACATTATTTTTAGCTACAGTTCAGGATAGTCACAGAAACAAAAGAAATTTTTAAAAGGCACAGAGGACTTGAGTAGCTACTAATGGTAAGCAAATCTAAATAACACCTAGTAAGGGTTTTCTTTCTCTACCAAAAAAAAAAAAAAAAAAAAAAAAGAGTCCTAAATCTCTTTGACCTATCCTCTTCTCTCCACTCCTACTAATGGTTGACACATTAGTTTCCAATGGGGTTCTCTACTTCCCCATCACTTAGACCACTCAGAAAAGTCTGATTAAGGTGTAAATATGAGCATGTTATCCCTCAGTTTTATTTATTCATTTATTTAAAAAAGGAGACATTAACAAAACCGTAGGATAAGAGGGGTACAACTCCACAAAATTCCCCCACCAGATCTCTGTATCCCATTTCCTCCCCTGACAGCTTTCCTGTTCTTTAACCCTCTGGGAGCATGGACCCAGGGTCATTGTGGGAGGCAGAAGGTGGAAGGTCTGGCTTCTGTAATTGCTTCTCCACTGAACATGGGTGCCTACAGGTCGATCCATACTCCCAGCCTGTCTCTCTCTTTCCCTAGTGGGTAAGGGCTCTGGGGAAGCAGAACTCCAGGACACACTGGTGGGGTTGTCCGTCCAGGGAAGTCTGGTTGCATTCTGCTAGCATCTGGAACCTGGTGGCTGAAAAGAGAGTTAACATACAAAGCCAAACAAATTGTTGAGCAATCATGGACCTAAAGGCTGAGAATAGTGCAGCTGAAGCGTTGGTTTTAACCTCTAATGACTTCCTTGTTTACAAGGACAAAATCCAATATCCACTACAAAACTCTCTCAAATTCTCAATTCACTTTGCAGTTTATTATGGTCTAAACTTGTGGAAAGCTACCTGTGGCCTGACTAATCCAGTGCCTTCGTCTCCTTCACCATCTCACGACTGACAATGAAAACTATCCCTGTGGCATCCATCTCTATTCCTGGAAGTCTGGCACAGAACTTCTAAAACCCTGGGATTTTCCTAAACGAGAAGCACAAGAATGGTATCATTTGTTACACGAAGAAGGTGACATCCGGATCTAGATTAACAATGTGTGTGCCAAAAAAAATATTATTATTTTACTTTGAATTTGTGTAGTTAATTTTGGTTTGAATTTCTGTAGTTTTGGCATTACTGTAGTTTCCACAATCCCTAGTCTCCTATCCACACCACTCTCCAATGATTAGTGCTTTCATCAGTCTCATGACGCAATACCTAGAGATGGCATCAGGGGGCCTGCTTGGTGGCCATCTGGTTCAGTGCACATGTCATAATGTGTGTGCAAGGACCCAGTTCCAACACCCAGTCCCCACCTCCAGCGGGAAGCTTTGTGAGTGGTGAAGCAGGGCTGCAGGTGTCTCTCGATCTCTCTCCCTCTCTATGTCCCCTACCCTCTCAATTTCTGACTATCTCTATCCAATAAATAAATAAAAGATTATATATATATATTGCCTCCAGAGTTATTGCTAGGGCCCGGTGCCTGCACCATGAATCCACTGCTCCTGGAGGCTCCCCCCCCTTTTGTTGCCCTTGTTGTTGTAGCCTTGTGGTTATTCCTGTTGTTGTCGTTCTTTGTTGGATAGGACAGAGAGAAATGGAGAGAGGAGGGGAAGACAGAGAGGGGGAGAGAAAGACAGACACCTGAGAACCTGCTTCACCGCCTGTGAAGCGACTCCCCTGCAGGTGGGGAGCCGGGGGCTGGAACCAGGATCCTTACACCAGTCCTTGCGCTTTGCACCATGTGCGCTTAACCTGCTAAGCTACTGCCCTACTCCCTAAAAAGTTTTTTTTTTAAGTGTTCCAATCATTGACCCAAGAGCCCATGCATGCTGGGGCTCGGTGCTTGCACTAGGTATCCGATGTTCCTCGAAGCCATTTTTTTCCTTTTTTTTTTTTTTTGCTTGTTTGTTTGTTTGGATAGAACAGAGAAATTGAGATGGGTGGGAAAGATGTTTCACCGCTTGTGAAGTGACCCCCTCCCACTCTCCCTCACAGGTAGGGAGCTTGTAAGAACCGGGATTTTGAACAGGTCCTTGTACTTAATACTATGTGCTCTTAACACAGTGCACCACCACCCGAAGGCCACTTCTAGACTCTTTCCCCATAACTTTTCCTCAAGCATCTCTTCCAACTGATTCTTCTAAAAGCGATATTCTAGTAGGAGGGGCAGGTGGTAGCTCACCGGGTTAAGTCCACAAAGCGCAAGGACCCTAGTTCGACACCCTGGCTCCCCATCAGCCGTGGGGTCGCTTCGCCAGGAGCAGTGGATTTGTACTGCAGGCACCAAGCTCCAGCTATAACACTGGAGGCTAAAATGAATAAATAAATAAATAAAATAAATAAAATAAATACTACATCCTTTTACAAAAATCTAGTGATCTTGTAAGTAAAATAAGTACCTGAATCCCGACAGCCATTCTAGCAAACAAATTAAATTTGAGCAGCTGTGGGAACTCCCCATGGACAGCGGAGGTAACAGAAACACAGATAGCTGCTTGAGCTTGATGTTGGCATCTGAAGGGGGCTGGGTTTAAGATTTGGAATAAATGTTGCAGAACCCAACCATTCACCTGTGGGGTCTGATGGACTCTCCAGTAGATGGTGCCAAATGGCGTCCAGCTGTAGTATACCCAGCTGGAGTGAGAGAATCATTTGAGGTTCAGGGAGACAGTGCAGTGGAAACCTACTAGAACGCCATACCTGGGGTCTCAGAAGTCCTGAGTTCAAACTCTGGTACCACCATATGTCAAAGCAAGCCAAGCAGTGTTATGGTCTTTAAAAAAAAAAAATAGAGGTTTTTACATGGATGCAGAGGTTACACAGACTCCTTCCCTGAAATATGCCCCAGATCAAATCGATGGGGTTTACAGTCAACAATATTTATATACTTTTCCCACATTTGGGAGCTACTCTATTCTCTAATCTGGGCTTTCTAGTCCTAGTCCCAACTCTGACACCATCTCCCCAGATAATACCTTTGGTCCACCTGCATGTTAACTGTTGAGGTCATGCAAAAATTGATGATCATGAGTCCCTTGGAATATGGAGACCAGAAATCTCAGCTTCTTTATTCTTGCCTTCAGGTTCCTGATTATTTAACAATTTGTTCTTCTTTCTATCTTAGTGCTTTTTCAACCAACAAGTTGCAGATGCTACCACAATGCCAACCTGACAGAAGGCTACTGGGCAGACTGCTCTACCAATGAGTACCGGAACCCCACCTCGCCACAGCCCTGTCCCACTAGGGAAAGAGAGAGACAGGCTGGGAGTGTGGATTCAATTGTCAACGACCATGTTTAGCAGGGAAGCAATTACAGAAGCCAGACCTCCCACCTTCTGCACCTCATAATGACCCTGGGTCTATACTCCCAGAGGGGTAAAAAATAGGAAAGAATAGGGAGAGGATGGGATAAGGAGTTCTGGGGGTGGGAATTATATAGAATTGTACCTCTCTCTCTCTTATTAACTATTACTTATAAAAAGGAAACACTGACAAGACCATAGGATAATTAGGGGTACAATTCCATACAATTCCCACCACCATCCCTATCCAATCCCCTCCCCTGATAGCTTCCCTATTCTTCCTCTCTTATCTTATGGTCTTCTCAATACTTGCATATTATAAAAAATTTTAAAAAATAGAGATTTGTGAGAACAATACATTGTGGAATTAAGAGAAAAATAAGACCCATTTTCCTCCCCGAGGAATATGGTAGACAGAATTCCCTAACAATTATTACGCATGCATTCAACACAAACTTGTCCTTACTGATCTTGGTACAAAGTCAGTGTCTGTCTGAAGTGTAAGAGTCTGTTAATGGTTAAAGAGCAAGTCAGGAGAGTCCTTGTACCCCTACCCCCATGGTTTAATCTTGGTTAAGTTAGCCAGGTAAGTAAAGCAATTTAAAACATGTATGGTTCCAATAGTGACTATAGTTATAAATCAAAGAATCACACAAATAAATGTGAAATTGTCACTGAGATGTCTGCTGTGTAGGAGATGGCCTTGGCACTCAGTGATGTGTGATGGAGCCCTCAATTCCTCCAGGAAGGTCGGATAAGAAGTGAGGAGGGGTTAGAAGAGTATTTCAGGTGGTGGGGGAGATAGCATAATGGTTAAGCAAATAGACTCTCATGCCTGAGGCTCCCAGGTCCCAGATTCAATTCCCCCACACCACCATAAGCCAGAGCTGACCAGTGCTCTGGTAAAAAAAAAAAAAAAAAAAAAAAAGAGTATTTCAGGTAGTGGGAATAGCCTGTATAACATCTCTGAAAGGAGAAAAAACACTGAAGGGCTGAAGTGCTAGAAAAAATGCAGTATGAGACACAAAGGGAACAGGAAGAGTGGTGATTCTTTGATTTATATCTATAGTCACTACTGAAACTAAATGTTTCCTGGAGGAAAGGAGAAAAAAAAAAGTCTGTTTCCACCTGAGGAAGATAGGTCCTGAAATTAGTGCAGCCTAGAATGTTCCTAGCTGTGACCACAGAATGTGAGCTCAAACCTACAGGGATGCAGAGGTTACGTAGGCTCCTGTGCTGAAAACGGGCCCCAGATCACATCGATGGGGTTTACAGTTAACAATATTTATACAGCTTTCCCATATTTGGAAGCTGTTCTCTTCCCTGATCCAGCTTTCTAGTCCTTTTTACAACTATGGTACCATCTCCCCAGGCAATAACCTGGGTCCACCTGCATATCAGATGCATATCAGCTCAGGCAAAAACTAGTAAAGTCATTGGACCCCTGGAATATATCCGAAATAGACCTACTAAGCTTTTTCCAAAATGGAGACCCCAAATCTTCATCTGCAATATTCTTGCCTTTAGGTTCATGATTAGTCAACAATTTGTTCTGCTTTATAATTTACCTCTTTTTCAGCTACCAGATGCTAGCATGATGCCAACCTGATTTCCCTGGGCAGATGACCCCACCAATGTGTCCTGGAGAGCCCACCTTCCCAGAGCCCTACCCCACAAGGGAAAAAGAGAGACAAGCTGGGAGTATGGATCAAATTGCCAACATCCATGTTCAGTGGGGAAGCAATTACAGAAGCCAGACATTCCACCTTCTGCACCCCACAATAACCCTGGGTCCATACTCCCAGAGACATAAAGAATAGGAAAGCTATCAGGGGAGGGGAGGGGATATGGAGTTCTGGTGTTGGGAGTTGTATGGAATTATAGCCCTCTTATCCTATGGTCTTGTCAATATTTTCATTTTATAAATAAAAATTATATAAATTTTAAAAATAAAACATGCTTGGGGCTTAGGGAGTAAACATACTGGTTATACAAGAAGACTTTCATGCCTGAGGCTCTGAGATCTCTCAGTTCTGCACCTGCATAAGCTAGAAATGAGCAGTGCTTTGGTGTCTCCCTCCCTGCCTCTCTTTCTCTTTCTCATTAAAATAAAACAAAATGATTTTTCAAATGTTTTATTAGTGATTTCACACTGTTTTACAAAAGTATCAGATTTCAGCTATATTCGTATAGCTATGCACGCCACAGGTAAATGACACACCCTCGTCACTTTTGTAGTTACCTTAAAAATAGTTCTTAGTTTTCTTTTTCCATTGATTTACAGTTCCTCCTACCCCTCCAAATCACTTCAGCACTATGTTAATTGTCTTCCTAGCACTTACATTTCCAAAATCCAGTTCTGAAAACAGCTTTCCTTTCTTTAGAGAAACTAGTCCTTTACTTGTACATCCCAGGAACTGTTACTGTGTTTAGGTTTATTCAAGGGGCTGGGTGTGGCCAAAATTGTTCCCTTGTGTTGGTGTCAAAAGTCAAGACATTATACAAAAAGCCCCTGGACACTTATCTTGGTGAGATGAGAAATTATTCCTGTGTGCCAACAACTGTAAGCTATTAACCTCTCGATAAAAAAATAAAAATAAAAGAGAAGTCTGATATCTGATCTTCTTCCTGCTTCTGCCTCTTCTCAACCTTTCTTCTGCTAGGCTCCATTCCCAGCTGCATGGGTACTGATGTTTCCTTGTCCTTGGCATTCCCAGGTTACAGGGCCTCTCTTGGTAAGAACTCAGAGTTACTGGACGCCTGAGAGGCTTGGACTGCTCATAGGCCATGAGAAGAGACTCTTTTTGCCATTTTCCACAGCATAAAATATTTAAAGGCATCTAGGACACCATTTCTGATTATAAGAATCCGTTGGCCCAATAAAAATCACATTTAATAGTTGTTTTTTTGCTAATTCCAGCTGACCCAAGCCAGAAAATTCATAGGTATCATTGAAAATGTCATTTTAAATATTCACCCAGTTAAAAAACATTTTAGACATCAATTTTCTCCTAATAGTCTCCTAATATTTTGTCTACTGCAAACCAAGAAATAATAGTTAAAAAATAAACAATAGGGAGTCGCAGCGGGTTAAGCACATGTGGCACAAAGTGCAAGGATCTGTGTAAGGATCCCAGTTCAAGCCCCCAGCTCCTCACCTGCAGGGAAGTCAATTCACAGGCAGTGAAGAAGGTCTACAGGTGTCTATCTTTCTCTCCCCCTCTCTGTCTTTCCCATCTCTCTCCATTTCTCTCTGTCCTATCTAACAACAATGACATAACAACAACAACAACAATAAAAAGGACAACAAAAGGGAAAATAAATAAATATAAAAATAAAAATAAACAATATAATTGCTAAGATTTTAACAAGCCTAATGTTTCCATATCTTAAGTAGTGCACCATATTTACTGTCCTTTTTTAATTTTTAAGCAATTTCCACAATATTGAGAGAGGCCCAGTAAGGGAAAATGGGAAAGGAAAGACACAACAAACTGTTTCTAAATCACCAACAATCATCCAACCTAAAAGTACCCACCAATAAAATGGTATTTTTCCATTATATATATATATTTTTTTCTGTACAAAATTACATTTTAAGCAAAAATAGCATCACAGTGTAATCATGTTATGTAACTGCTTCTCCCCCCCATGTATAAATAGATCGTGAATGTGTGCCCATATTAATAGACTCTTGTAAAACATACTTTTAAATATCCATCGTGGAGACTGGCCATTCTCAAAGAGAAGAGAGTGGTGGTGGTAGCCTCCCCTAGAGAGAATTTGAGCAGTTGGAAGCCGTTTGTAACAGGCACAAAGGCTGGGAATGCTGATTGGGTTGGAAAGAAGTCATCTTGCAACCCTCTGAGTTCTTCAGAGGCTGGACAAATAAACAAGTATGACAAAGATGAATAAAAATACCAGGAAAGAGAAATTTATTTCTTTATTCTGTCATCCGAGTTCTACCGCTCTGGGCTGACTTTTTCAAACAGAGGCAGGGAAACAGAGAAGAAGAGATACCACGGCCTCAAAACTTCTTCCGGTGTGTTGGGGGCTGAGCCTGAGCCAGGGTGGCATGCATGCATGGCAAAGCAGGGGCACTACCCAAGTGAGCCATTTTTCCAACCCAAAGAGGAATTTATTAATAGTGTGTATGGCTTCTGCACACATAGGAAGAGACCAAAAATGTCTGAGTAACTTACCAATTGGCTCTAGACATAATCCCTTTAAAAAAATAATAAAATTATCTTTATTTATTTAATAGAGACAGTCAGAAATTGATAGGGTAAGGGGAGACAGAGAGGAAGAGAGAAAGACAGAAAGAGACACAACTATAGCACTGCTCACCATTTGCAAAGCTTTCCCTCTACAGGTGAGGACTAGGGTCTCGAACCTAGGTCCTTGTGAACTGTAACATTTGCTTTCAACCAGGTGCACCACCACCCGGCCCCAAAGCTCACTTTTCTTTTCTTTCTTCTTTTTTTTTTTTAAAGAAAGTATTTATTTATTTATTCCTTTTTGTTGCCCTTGTTGTAGTTATTGTTGTCATCTTTGTTGGATAGGGCAAAGAGAAATGAAGAGAGGAAGGGAAGATAGAGAGGGGGAGAGAAAGAGAGAGACCTGCAGACTGACTGTGAAGCGACTCCCCTGCAGGCAGGGAGCCGGGGGCTCGAACCAGGATCCTTACGCCGGTCCTTGCGCTTTGCGCCATGTGTGTTTAACACGCTGCGCTACCACCTAATTCCCAAAGCTCACTTTTCTGTTTGTTAACTTTGAGACTGTGAGAGGAGTGGCTTAGAGATGAGTAAGGGAGAGAGAGGAGAGACATCACAGCACCCATTTCCCATCCATGAAACTCCCCTGGCGAGTTTCTATCCTCCTATAAGTTGGACAGAACTCGAACCCAGGGCCTCCTACACATCTTGGTGCTCTCTCAGGTGCACTGTCCCCCAGACACCCTCTAGACAGGACCTTAGACAGTCTTGCTAATGCACTTAGAGGAATTTGGGAAGCAGGGTGGGTCTGTTAAGAAGGCTGCCCCAAATGAGCAGATTTATAAAGGTAGACCAAGTTCTGACTTCTCCATGGACTAGCTCTTCCCCAGGAAAAAGCATCATCTCAGAGGTGATCACTTTCCCTTTAGGTGTCTCCCATTCTGTCAAAGGATATTTGGGGATGGCAGATTTTTGCTCCCCTAACAGAGGGCTGAAGTCAAAGATCAAACCAAAGCTGCTACTATGTATATAGAACAGTGATACTAACAAATAATTTTCCATAACTCCCAAATACTCTTGGGAGAGTTTAGTGCCAGAGGTACTTTGCCCTCAGCACAGTCTGAATTACGGGGATTAATCAGTAAAAAGACAAAAGAAACATAGAGAGAGAAGTGAGTGAAATCTGTGTAGGTCACTGTTTAATGTTAAGTCTGGGGTGGAAAAACTCTATTGTTTCCCTAAGAAGACATAAAATGAGTTAAGGGATAGACTCATTCCAGTGACTCAAGGAATACTGACTATAAGCTGGTTAAGGTTCAAAATCATTATTGAAGTGTCCCTCTTAAGTCTTTTTCAATTAGGCACCGTTTGAGGATATCAAAATATTCATGTCACTTTTCTGCTACGTCATCTAGAAAGACTTTTTCTAGCACAGAAACATAATGACACTAAAGTCTGTAAAATGCATTTCTTATGGAAAATTATATTTAGAGTACTATGAAGAAGAAATCTAAAAGAGTATTTTTTTCAGGTTAACCGTAAATAAATTCACCAGCGTTGTGTCAATCTTCTGTATGAAGACTGCAGAGTCAGGATGAACCCTGGTCTAGCTGTCTACTCTGGGGCCAACTGGCAACAAACAGCTGAGCTGACAGAGTCAAGTCTTAATGCATCAGGAAGCCACTCTCATGCATCACCCTTAAAGCAATATTAAAACAACAGTAATGACATACAGGCATCCATTACAACCGTTAGACCTGGGTAGAAATGTTACAAAGGGTGTTTGTTTGTTTGTTTGTTTTGTCGGTCATCTCTGGGGCTTCACCTACCTGGGATGATTTTTTTCCAGGGGTGTAGGGGAGAAGTCACAGCATCTGAAGTCTCCTTCAATGTGATGGGAGCCATGCTTAAACATGGCAAAACAATAGACTATCTGAGTGAGCTATTTGGCTGACTCAGTCACAAGCCAGTTTATTTTCCCTGGGATTTTCTATTTTCTCCCAATATAACCATGTTTCACTTACTTTTGTGTTATTATTATTTTAATGAGAGAATGTCTCTTAAGTTTTATTTTATTTGTTTTTAATCTGTAAGCCCAATCAACATCTTGTATAAATGCTACAGTTTATCAAGTGACCAAGGACAGATCCTCTTATGGGAGTAGAGACTTCATTCCCAGAATAATTGAGGGCAAACTCCTCCAGTCCATAATTCAAAGATTTGCTGTGGGATGTTTTTGTGCTCTAAAAGAGAGAGGGATTATGTTTTTATCTGTGACTACAGAAGCCTGTATTATTCAGTGAAAGACTTTCTACATCTAGTCCTTTAAACATCTAGCAAGCATTTTAAATGTTGGAGTCAGAAAGGGCCTTAGGATTGGTTTGAAAAAAACTTGTGTTAGAAGTATTAATTCAGAGATAGTTTTGGGAGGAGTGATCAAGGTCAACAACAGAGATGAGTGAAAACCCTGTATTTCTGACTTTGAATGCTATTTCCATTTTACCAGACAGTTTCTGTGTAGTGGAAAGAGTAGAGATAGGATAGGTTGGGAGACAAAGGAGACTCCTGCCTGCTCGAGGGAACCCCTCCTGTACCATGCACAAAGTTAAACAATACAGAACTCACTTGGGAGTCAGGTGGTAGTGCAGCAGGGTAAGCGCATGTGATGCAAAGTGCAAGGACTGTCTTAAGGATCCCCGGTTCCCCACCTGCAGGGGAGGGGGGGGGTCACTTCACAATTGGTGAAGCAGGTCTGCAGGTGTCTTTCTCTCTTCCTCTCTGTCTGTTCCTCTTCTCTCTATTTCTTCTCTGTCCTATGCAACAATAACAATAATGACCACAAAAATAAAACAACAAGGGCAACAAAAGGGAATAAATATTTAAAAAATATAAAACTCACTTGCTAGTCAATCAGAGGGTCTCAAAGCATTGTTAGACAATGCATTTTCATAGCTTTATTTTATTTATCATTATTTTCCATTTACTCTATATTGATAGGTCAGAGAAAAATTGAGAGAGGGAGAGAGATGGAGAGGGAGGGAGAGATATAATGCAGCCCTGCTTCAACTGGCATGAAGCTTTTCCTCTGCAGGTGGTAACAAGGGGCTTAAACCTGCACCCTTGCACAAAGTAATGTGTGTGCTCAAGTTTCTGTATCTGTACTTTTAAAAATATTCCTCATTCATTCTGCCTATAAAGAAGAAGAGAGAGAGAAGGAGAGAGACAGAGACCAGAGACAGAGACAGAGAAAGAACATGTGACAATTCAGAGCTCCAGCTCCAGAGAGCAAGAAGGCAGACCTTGCCTTTGGCATTACTAAGAGTCTCTGGGTACACATGATATCTTACTCTGCCTTTTGTTCACTTTTCTTCTTGTTTTTTTTTTAAGGAGAATTCTTTAATAACACTTTGCTTCTATGAAAAATATTTAAATAATAAACAGCCATGTAACATACACACAAAAATAACATTTTCTCTCCTCTCTCTCTCTCTCTCTCTCTCACACACACACACACACACACACACACACACACACACACACCAAAAGATGAAAAGATTTATCCCCTATGGAAAAAATGATTTGTCGGGCTAGCAGTGTGAGAGAGATGACCCAGAAACCTAGCTCATGGCAGCAAGGCTGCTCAAATCTTTATTCATCTGAGCACCCAAGAATCAGGCAGTAACACAGCAGATTAAGCCAAGTGGCACAAATTGTAAGGGCCTGCATCTGCCTCCCAGTCGCACCCTCCTTGAGGCCAGAAAAGGGAAAAGCCAAGTTAGAAAGGGAAGTGGCTTGACAATACCATACATGGTTAGGAAAGGGGCGGATAAAGGTAAAAGGGAGCTGGGAAAGGTAGGGACTTTCTTAGTAACTGTTGCTAGGGGTTAAACTGGTAGCATTAATAATACCCTGCAGGGAAATAGGGAGGAAACATTAAGTCATTTGTTAGACAAAGCTGAACATTGGTATGTAGATAATAAGGGAGCAGGCCACTATATCAAGGAATGCAGGGTGAGGCAGAGGAGCCGACTTAATGTTTTAAGGAATGCCTAGCCACTGGAGGCAGAAAAATGCAGTTTCTGGAGACAGCGAGTGGCTGACAGGGAAGTGAACACTGGGACCTGTATTTTCTCCCCAGTTCTACCTTAATAAGAGGGAATCTGACAGGGAGATTCATTTCCTCAGTTCGCCATTTTTCAAGGGGAAAAGCCTCACCACCACACTCAACCTGGTTCTCACAGTATTCCCAGCAATTATTGTCAACAAACTTTCTCTTTCCATAAAGCAACGAAGCATTTGCTTCCATCAGAAGTGTCACAAATAGAGTCACTACCATCAGACGCCATTAGTCTTGTTAATACTACAGTCTTTAATTCTCTCTAACTAGGGGCTTCCAGATAAAGAGATTAATGAACTCCAAATTATAAATGTTGCCCCCCAACTGAATTCGTAGTAACACAATGCTATAGAATAGCTCCTATTTATACAGACAAGGTCTTTAAAGACATTAACCGTTTTAAGCTGTCATATAGTTCAATACAACAGTTGAAACACAAGTGAGTTAATCACTCTCAAAAGGAAACGTACTCAGCTGAGTAAGAAATCCCCAACTTCATTAATATTTTCTTACATTCATAAATTCCCCTTGGTCATATGTAAAGGTTTATTGGATTGGCACTGACATGCGCTATAAAAAAATCAATCACGCTTGTTCATTTTCATCAAGTAGCTGCTGCAAACAGATTGATGGCTCTTGTCTTGGTTCTACTACAAGACGGGGGGGGGGGGGAGTCTTAAACGAATCACAGCAGTGAGTGTCAAGATAGAAAATGGTACGGTTGTGTTAAATGATTAGTAAATTTCTTTTTTTTTGTAATTTTATTTATTTATCTTCCCTTTTATTGCCCTTGTTGTCTTTTTTTTTTATTGTTGTTGTAGTTGATGTTGTCGTTGTTGGATAGGACAGAGAGAAATGGAGAGACATGGGGAAGACAGAGAGGAGGAGAGAAAGACAGACACCTGCAGATCTGCTTCACCGCCTGTGAAGCGACTCCCCTGCAGGTGGGGAGCCAGGGGCTCAAACCGGGATCCTCATGCCGGTCCTTGCGCTTAGCGCCACCTGCGCTTAACCCGCTGCGCTACTGCCCAGCTCCCGATTAGTAAATTTCTAACTGAACAGAAGTCTATAATTTAACTTCCTTGAACATTACAGGAACATTACATCTACTGTGTTCTGAAAAGCTTCAGGTATCAAAGCTAGCACAGAGTACTATGTAGTATCTCTACAAAGATGTGCTGAAAACCTGAACGAAAATGTAAACAATCTATCCTAGAAAGGGAGTGAAAATTCACCTTTAGCCCTCACCTTATTAGGGCTTAGCTTCAGACAGCTTGAGTCCCTAGGATGAGCAGTTGCTAAAGTAGAAAAGGATTGAAAGAGGCATCATAAATCAAATGTCCACAGAATAGATCAAGGGGGAAAAATTGTCTATCAAGCAGGGAAATCAATGTTGCCTTGTTGGGGTGGGTTATAACATGTTCAGACTTCTGGAAAGAATGTCAAAAAATCTGTAAAACCTTTTAATTTCAAAATAATGGCTAAAAATGTTTTTAAAACACTGTAGAAATAAGATATATATATATATATATCCCCACATTAAGTGCACCTGCAGGACACATAATTCAAGACCTCCAAAGTAGGACAATGTCCTACCAAAGTATCTCATACTGGGACAAGGGGAATGGGCTGGGGAAATAGCATGATGTCTAGGCAGAAAACTGGCATGCCTGAGGTTCTGAGGACCCAGGTTCCATCCACAGCACCACTGTAAGCCAGAGCTGAGCAGTACTATCTATCTATATATCTCATTCAAACAAACAAAACAAAACTGGGACAAAGAAGCATGGGAAATGGCAGGTAGAGTACAATCAAAGAAGACCTTGGGGGCTGAAATGATGCCTTTTTGAGGAAATTCGGCGAACGTGGAGGTTAGTAGAGGTTAGGAAAGCGTATCTAAACTTTTTATAGGGTTAAAAGTAGCACACATGATTGTAAGAAACACTTCAGAGGTTTTTCCCAGAAAAGTAAACATATGTACGAGGCAGAACAATGTCACCCCAAGGAATCCATGTGCTTATTATTAGCTGTTCTCCCCCAGTTCTTTATAACAAAATTAATTCTGCTGACCTGTGTAGTAAATTAAGGAACCTGAGGTGGGGGTAAAGGGGGGCATTACTGGTGATTTTATGAGATACCCAATCTAATCAAGGGACTCCTTCAAATCAGAAAGTTGTCCCTGACTGTGGACAGTAGGTAATGTACAGAAGTATGCTTTTGTATGCCTGAAAAATGGAGCATGAAGTCACAGGTCAAGGAATTCAAGCAGTTTCTAGAAACTGGAAAGAACGAGGAAGGGAAGGAGCTGAATCACCCTAGAGCTTTGAGGAAGGAATGTAGACCTGCTGACATCTTGGTTTAGCCTTGTTACAGAGCCATACATAAATAATAGCACTGCTTTGGTCATCTGTTATAATAATAACAGCTATTATAGTACTATAGCTAATTGCTTTGGTCATCTGTTATAATAATAACAGCTATTATAATACAGATACACTCTTTCTTTGAAAAGAAAATACATTCACAGATGTTGGGAACATGTGTGAGGCTGATAGAGCTTAGGGAGAACCACCCCCATCTTTGGATGGAGGTGTGAGAAGATAATCTCTTGGTGAGTCTCTCTCAACCGAGGTGAGCATAAGGGGGGAAACTCAGACTTGGTTCTTTCCTTCTTGACTCTCAGGCCCACAGATACCCCAGTACTTCTCCCCATTAACTGCAGGCCACATGGCTGCAGATTCACTTATTCAAAGTCACCTTCTGATCACAGAAGAACACACCTTATCACACACTTCATCACACACCTCAGAGCCCAGACAAGAGAAATGCCAAACTATATGGCCTTTTGATATCCATCTTCTCTCTGTCTCACCCTACGGGTTTAACCCCTATGCTTCTCTCAAATACCTTTGGATAATTAAGTTGCTTGTGTTATGGAAAATAACTGTCTTGTATCTCATCAATTCTTGTCATACCAACCCCCTACCTTAGGGGCATGCTGACTGTTAAGAAACCTGTAATTTCTGTCATATTGCAACAATAATTACCTCCATTGCTTTTCTATTTAACTCATGTCCACTTTGCCAATAAACGGACTCTAGGATTCTGGGACTCTAAGGACTCAGATTCTAGATTCACGCTGAGTCCCCTGGTGTCTTTTACTTTGTGTCACCCCTGTCGTGAGCGAGAAAGAACCAGCCCGTTACCTTTCCCCTGGAGGACACCCTGCCGGAGAAGGAGAGAGACACCCCGAAACACAGACCCCCATGAAGTTCATCTACAGAAACAATTAAATGTTTCTTTTGTTAGTCCTGGAACCTCACCTTACTAGAGAGTCCTTCCCCACTAGGGAAAGATAGAAACAGTCTAGGGATATGGATTCACCTGCCAATGCCCATGTCCCATGAAGAAGCAATTACAAAAGCCAGACCTCCCACCTTCTGCACCCCAAAAAGAACTCTGGTCCATACTTCCAGAGTATGGAACGGGGAATCTTTCAGTGGGGAGTGGGGCAGGACACAGAACTCTGGTGATGAGAACTGCCTTATTATCTTACAATCTTGTTAACCATTATTCTATCACTAATAAAAATTTTAAAGTAAAGAAAAAGATAACAATACAGAAGACATGACACACTCTTAGAACTAAAGGTATGAAATCATTCCCCCTGCTCACTCTGTGTCGGCTTTCTAGGGGGGTTATCTCCAGGAGAAAGGTAACGGACCGGTTCTTTCTTGCTTGTGCAAGGGATGACACGAAGTAAAGACACCGGGGACACCTGCAGCATGTTCAGATCTCAGGTCTCAGGTCTCGTTTATTAGTAGGTGGGCAAAGTTTAAATAGAAAACCAAACAAATAACATTATTCAAATATGTCAGAAATTACAGGTCCCTTTAAGGTCAGCTTGCCCCTATGGTAGGGGGCTGGTATGACAAGAATTGATGCAGATACATAAAGGTCAAGATAATTAGTCTCCTGATGCAGGCATTTAATCACCCAAAGGCGTTTGAGGGGAGGAGAGGGGTTGAACCAGTTAAGGCAAGATAGAGAGAAGATAAGCAAGGTTTGATGCAAACTGAGGACATCAAAGGGCACTGCTAGGAGTGTGTGATAAGGTGTGTTCTCCTCTGTGAACTTTGAGTAAGTGAATCTTAAAGTAGGCGGCCATGTGGCCTGCAGTTAATGGAGGGAAGTACTGAGTTCTCTGTGGGCTTGAGAGACTAACAAGGCAAGCTTAGTCTGGGAGACTTTTTCCCTCTTGGCTCACCTCTATGATGAGAGAGACTTACAAGCAGGGTGTCTATCCAGACCTCCATCCAAGGATGGGAGAGTTCCCCTATGCTCTACCAAGCTATCACATAGTACCACAACTCTGTAACAATCAACTCCAAAATTTCTCTTCTATGGGATGGATTCAATCTCTGAAGATGAACTACTTCAAGTCTGACTCAAATTACATTTGGTCTCTTGACAACCTGCTGCAGAAAGAGCTTCCTTTCCTCACTGGAAATGCCCATCATGTTAGCAGCATTTTCTGCCATATCAACACAAAGATGGCACTTCACACCTGGTGCGACTGAGCCTGGCTTCATCTCTCAGTTTGAACCAGATGAACGCTAGCATTCCCTGTTACTGCATCACACCTCTATCAAGATTTCCTGAGCCCATTGTGCCTGAAACTGGCCATACGCTAAGGACTGTAAGCCACCTGATTCAAAGTTATTTTAGTCTCAGGCCTCATATTACCAGCTCATCAAATTTCATAATCCATGCAATATTTTCAGAAGACTTTTTTTTCCCCGTAAGTTGTAGTAGGATACTGCTGAGAGAGTCCACCATGCTTGTGACAAATGACTTTGCGATCCAAAGGTTACCAGTTCAACCTAAATAATGACTAATAGTACCAGACATAACTCATCTAATGCCAATCCCAATCTATAACTTAATCACAGACCTGTGCTGACTAGCACTGGCATATGGAGTATACTGAAATACTGTTAGCTAGAAAGCTAACTCCTGTGGTCAGACATCATGAAAAGGGCTAGGGAAATAGCTCTGTTTAACTGTGTGCTGCTTTGTTCCAGCCTGGTTCCCACCACTCAGAAGGAAGTTTTAGTGTTGTAGTCTCTTCCACACACTCTCGCTTCTATCCCTCTCTTCATTATAGGGAGAGAAAGAGGGGAGGAGAGAGAGTAAAGAAAAATTTTAAAATAAGTATGAAGGGAGTTGGGCGGTAGTGCAGCGGGTTAAGCGCACGTGGTTGCTGGGAAATTGTGCCAATGCAGTCACATCTGCCATGTTGTCCCCTCACGCTACTGCTAGTTCCCGCAAGAGTTGGGACATTCTCGGAGTGCCTGTTCAGCCATGTTGTGCCCTCAGGGCATTGTCTATATCCCAGTGATATCTGGAGTGCTTTGGTCACTCCTCCCCCCTCCCATTCTCACAAGAGTTATTATCCTATCCTGGAGTGCTATGGTTACTCCTCCCCCTTCCCATTCTCGTGAGAGCTGCTCCTATAAAAGCCCTTCTTCTTCCTCACCTCGCTCTCTTGCCAGCGCTTCACTCCGGTGTTCAGACGCAGGAAAGGTTACTGCGTGAGGCGGCCATTTTCGCTACGTCCAAGTGGCCCAACCCGCCTCTCTAGCACCCAACTCTGAGGTGCCAGCGCAAATAAAGATTTGTGTTTCCTCTTCGCTCCGGACCCCCTCCTCTCTCTCTTCTCCACAGCCCAAGCACAACAACACGTGGTGCAAAGTGCAAGGACTGGTTAGGATCCCGGTTCGAGCCCCCGGTTCTCCACCTGCAGGGGAGTCGCTTCCCAGGCGGTGAAGCAGGTCTGCAGGCGTCTCTCTGTCTCTCTTCCTCTCTATCTTCCCCTTCTCTCAATTCCTCTGTCTCTATCCAGTAACAAATAAATAAATAAATCTTTTAAAAAAATTTTAAAAAGAAGTATGAAGACTACAAGAGGAAAAAATATATTTAAAGTTGTACGGAAGTTTATAAAGAACAACAGAACAGACCTGTTGTTGCAGAGAGAAGTGGACAATCTATTTAGAGAACAAGTCCGACCTCAGAAAGGTTGCCTAGTGGGCGACCTTGTATTTTGTTCCTTTTCCTGACATGCAGAAGAGGTCTAGAATTGCCAAGTTTCAAACAAATATTGGTGTGTATGGGCATTTAACTTTGTTTCTGCTCAAAAGTGACATAGTTATGTGAGAATCTATACAAAGCTGAAACCCCTACCCACCCCACCCCAACTTGTAAAAATTTCTGTCCTAGTGTTCTCATTGGGATGGTTTTATATACTCTTGTGTTCTTCATTAGTCCTCTGTGAATCATACCCATGACAGAATTCTATTCAATCCCTGTCTTTTCCTCTAAAAACAGTTTTATTATCAACTATCTTCCCCTCTACAGATGTGATATAAAGTATCTTTATTTTACCAAACAGCCAGCATCTTTGAGAAGGTTAATTACTAATACCTATCAGAGCTACTATGGGATATTTACCCCGAAGTACATTTCATATACATATGATTTTGTTTTGTTCTGCTTACTTTGTTTTCCTTTTTTTAAAAAAAAAAAAACAGCTATTTTACAATATACGTAAGAATATTGCTTGGGAGTCGGGCAGTAGCGCAGCGGGTTAAGCACCAGTGGTGTAAAGCCGCAAGGACCGGCATAAGAATCCCGGTTCGAGCCCCCAGCTCCCCACCTGCAGGGGCATCGCTTCACAGGTGGTGAAGCAGGTCTGCAGATGTCTCTCTTTCTCTTCCCCTCTCTGTCTTCCCCTCCTCTCTCCATTTCTCTCTGTCCTATCCAACAAGGATGGCATCAATAACAACAACAATAACTACAACAATAAAACAACAAGGGCAACAAAAGGGAATAAATAAAACGTCAGATGTGACTTCCATCTCGGGAAAGAACTTAGATCTTTGCTCCACTCAAACAATGCGGGGGTGGACGGGGGGGAGTAGAAACATGGTCTCATTGTAAACTGGTGATGAATGGACAATTCTCAGTTTTAAAAAATACATTATAGAGCTGGCAAAATGGCTCACTTGGGGGGTCAGGCGGTAGCGCAACGGGTTAAGCGCATGTGGCACAAAGCATAAGGACCAGCGTAAGGATCCCGGTTCGAGCCCCCGGCTCCCCACCTGCAGGAGAGTCGCTTCACAGGCGGTGAAGCAGGTCTGTAGATGTCTCTCTTTCTCTCCCCCTCTCTGTCCTATCCAACAAGGATGGCACCAATAACAACAATAACTACAATAATAAAACAACAAGGGCAACAAAAGGGAATAAATAAATAAATAAATAAATAAATATTAAAAAAAAAAGAATATTGCTACCATTACTGTGGCTGAGAGTGACCAAGTGACTGCAGTGGTCACCAACTTGGTGCTGTGCTTTAAGTGGTTCTAGTTAGCCTAAAACAACTTTATTAGAATAAGATATGAAATACATAGCAGAAGGCCCTAATACACAGAGAAGTGACAAAGTTAAATGTGACTTGAACTGAGGTCATACAGGAGTATAAAGTGGCAGACAGAACTCATGCAGAGGGTGGGAAGTGGAGTCCATGAATCCCACCTGTATAGCTAAATTCACTTAACTGGATAGATAAGCTCACTTATTTTTGTAGAGCCCTCCAAGCTTCTGGGGGGACGGGCATGCCTATAATTCTGAATTCAGTATGTTGGATGTATTTTCTCTTGGTTATTTTTAAACATCGAAATGGCATTAACAATTTAAAAAATCCATTTGAAGTTTTCCATTAAAATGTGTATTTTTATATTTAAAATATGTATTTTCTTTCTACACATGAGAGACAATTTCATAGGAAACAGAAAGAGAAATCGGAGCACCATGCCAGTACATACAACGACCAAGACCAAACCAAGTCCAGTTCACTCTGCTGAATGGGCCATTTCCCTGACTATAAAACATGTATTTTTAAACATATTTTATTAATTACATAAGAATTTTACAGGGAGAGGGAAGAGGGAGAGGAAGAGGAGAGAGGGAGAGGGGAGAGGGGAGAGGGGAGAGGGGAGAGGGAGAGAGAAATAAGTAAATCAGAGCACCATTCTGATACACACACCACTGAGGAGCCAATCGGGAACCTCAGACATGGTTGTATGATGTCCTATTGGTTGAGCTACTTCCAAGCCAAGCCTATTTACATGTGCTGAGCGCGGAGGCCCTCACACATGTGATTAAGTCAACTGGGAGTCACTTCCTCATGCAGATAGAGAAGCAGAGGGCTGGGGAGAGAGATACTACAGGCCTGTCCTGGAACCTCCAGGTAGAACTGAGGCTCAAAGTATGGCCCTAGATTCGGCAGGGTATATACAGCCTACCTAGTGAGCTCCCTTTAGCCCAAAATATATATGATTTAATAGTGATTTTAACTGTGACAGTAATAATTGATTGCCTGAAGGGTAACACTGATAACAGTTTATTACTTTAAATATGTCTTTCAATTATTTTTCTTACTGATTATCGCTGCTACACGCTATATAAATTGCAGAAATATTTTAAAACATGATTACAGACTACAGCTAATCTCTGGAGTTGTTGATGCATTTAGACTGTGCAGCTTTAAAAAAAAAACAAACAACTTTTCTAAAGGTCATTCTAGAAGCACAGCATTCCCCGTCTGACTGCGGGCTATGATTACATTGCACACAGGATCGCACCGCAACAGCTGACACAACGAGTATTTGGATTCTTTCTCCGGTTTATTTCCAGAAGAAACTTTCCATTGACAGCTGCCATGCTAGGCTCCCCGTCAGAATGTCAGGCCAACCCCAGGAGACAGCTTCTACCCACATCCTTGCCTGGGACCCAGGGCTGACTCCTGCAGGTCCAGCAATGCAGAGAGGTCAGCACTGAGGCTGCGTCAGGACTTAACAAAGTCACTTGAATGAGCACACACTCCACACCTACTAAGCCATCACCAGACAGATGTAGCTTCAGAATTTGTTTTTTTTTCCCCCTTGTGCAGCCTCAGACAAGTGCCCCACTGTGTCTCAGTCCCAGGCTCCGCTTCCAGAAGATGGAGCTAGGAGTACTCAGTTTATGAGCAAAAAGTGGAGACTAATGATATAACATGTGAAAAACAACTGGTATGATGTTCACTGCTAATTACCATAATAATAATTCTCTCTCCCTCTCTCTCTCTGCCTCCAGGGTTTATAGCAGGGGCTGGGTGCCAGTATGAATCCACTACTCCTGGAGGCCATCTTTTTTTCTGTTTTTTTGGACAGGACAGAGAGAAATTGAGAGAGATGGGGAAGATAGAGAGAGAAAGGGAAATAGACACCTGCAGACCTGTGTCACCACTTGTGAATGACCCACGTGCAGATGAGGACTGGGGGCCTCAAACTCTGGTTCTTGTACTTTTTTTTAATTGTTGTAGTTATGATTGTTGTTATTAATGTCGTCGTTGTTGGATAGGACAGAGAGAAACCGAGAGAGGAGGGGAAGATAGACACCTTCAGACCTGCTTCACCGCCTGTGAAGCGACTCCCCTGCAGGTGGGGAGCCAGGGGCTTGAACCGGGATCCTTACCCGGGTCCTTGTGCTTCGTGCCACTGTGCTTAACCCGCTGCACTACCGCCCGACCCCCAGGTTCTTGTACTGTGTACTATGGGCACTTGACCCAGCGTGCTATGGCCCAGCCACCCAGAACCTAATAATCTCTACCATGGAATGAAAGAAGACAAAAAGAAATCAGCATCTTTCTCCTGTGGCATCCTGTCTCCACTCCCCTCTGAGTCTGAAGGTGAATAGTTTGAACAGGAAATGGGCAATTTAACAATGCTCTTAAACACAAAGGCAGCTTTTCATGTAGCACTTCGACTATAAAGGTCAGCATCAAAAGTCAGAAAGCCTTGAGTCCTCTGATGGGAGGCACACTGGCATTCATGGTGAACGTACTCCAGGCACGGTGAGGCTTTCTACAACACGAGGCTCACCTGGGTTGAAGCCTCACTGTTTCCTGGCACCTGAATGCATGGTTCGGTGGGCTCTCATGAGCCAAGGTTCCTGCTCTTCGATGTTCAGACTGGCTAGGTAGCACATGCTCTGTCCCCTGCAAGGTAAAAACAGTGAAAGAAGATGAGCTGACAGCAGCTATCCGTTCCGTAGTGTTAAGGAAGGGGTGGGGGTAGGATTAGGAAACTTTTTTTTAAGCAGAATCTACAGGCATTAAAAAAAAAAAGGAGTGACTTGAAATTTATCAATCTGAAAGAGAAACAAACTTTAAACTTAAAAGATTTAGCTACGCCATAAAATCTTACAGGTATTGAAATACTTTAGACTAGTACTTAGTTAATAAATGTATGTGAAAATCCAATTTGTAGGCTATAGTATAGCTTCATTTTTTTTGCAGCAGCGGTAAGCTAGGCCCCTCTCCCCCTCCCTATGAATACCTTCCGATAGTAGCAGAAAAATGAGAAACAGAACTGAGAAAAAGGAATCAATTAGCCCTACCAATGTTTTCAATTCCATTTTCTATGCTTCTAGTTTCAAGCATCAAAATAGTCCATATAAAATGTGTGAGCATGACATTAGTGTGTAATGGTTCCTTAGAACTAATAACTGCCCATGAAAACTTCTATAGCAACTCAAACAGTGAAATAACCCATTTCATTCTTCTTCTAGCGTTTGCCCTTCTTCCGTAGCCAGTCAACAGCGTCAGGTTGAAAGCTGTCAGGAGCTGCTTGTTGCTGGCTTTGAAAGTGACTGGGATCCATGTGGATTCAGTCGGCTGGGAAGGATCATCAGTTTCCCCAATGAATGGGTCCTCACGGGATGCACCACGGGAAGGTCGATCCAACCCATTTCATAATCCCAGTGAAAGAACCCTGCAAGCTACTTGCTGGGTGTGTGTGGTCTCAGGGAAGTACATGGTTATCTTGACCTCAGTTTCTCTGTCTCTAAGATGGGGATAGTACTCCAAGTTCTCAAGGTTTCTGAATGGATGTCACCAGAAAGCCCTTGAAAATTTGTCAGCTAGAGGCACTTAATGAATGAAGAAATGTTTTATAAAAACCATCAAATCTCAACATTAATTAAATCCTTGGCAATTTCACTGAAATGAGATCAGCAAAGGCAAAAGCTATTTGATTATTATTATTTATTTATAAAAAGGAAACACTGACAAAACCATAGGATAAAAGGGGGACTACTCCACACAATTCCCACCACCAGAACTCTGTATCCCATCCCCTCCCCTGATAGCTTTCCTATTCTTTATCCCTCTGGGAATATGGACCCAGGGTCATTATGGGATGCAGAAGGTGGAAGGTCTGGCTTCTGTAATTGCTTCCCTGATGAACATGGGCATTGACAGGTTGATCCATACTCCCAGCCTGTCTCTCTCTTTCCCTAGTGGGGCAGGGTTCTGGGGAATCGGAGCTCCAGGACACATTGGGGAGTTGTCTGTCCAAGGAAGTCTGATTGGCATCATGTTAGCATCTGGAACCTGGTAGCTGAAACGAGTTAACATACAAAGCCAAACAAGTTGTTGACTAATTGTGAACCTAAAGGCTGGAGTAGTGAAGATGAAGAGTTGGGGTGGGGGCTTTTTGTGATGAAGTACTTGCTTCATGTTTCTACACTACTATTAACTTAATTTTAAACATCTTATTTAGAAACCTTAATACCTTAAGGCCTAAAGAAATAGCTTTTTAATCTTTCTTTTAAAAAATGTATTATCTTTATTTATTGGATAATGACATCCAAAACTCGAGAGGGAAGGGGGTGGTAGAAAGGGAGAGAGGCAGAGAGACACCTGTAACATTGCTTCACCGCTCACAAAGCTTTCCTCCTGCAGATGGGGACCAGAAGCGTGAACCCAAGTCCTTGCCCATTGTAACCTGTGTCCTCTGTGCTCAGCCTGGTGCACCCCTACCCAGCCCTTCTCTTTTAATCTCTAAAAGTACAAATGAAATCTTTTCATTATATTAAAACTTTACCTTTCAGAAAAAGGCATTGTGTTATTGTTGTTGCACTTGTGTGGACCACAGACCTCACATATGTACAATTTCACTGCTCTGGTCATATTTTGAGAGAGAGAGAAAGAGAGAGACAGAGAGAGAGAGAGAAAGAGAGAGGAGAGATATCCCAGCTTCAGAGTCTCATCGATTAGCACTGCACCTCACTGTGCTACCAGGGCTCACACCTGGGTCAGGTATCGTAATGCAGGCATCCTGCCCTGTGAGCTACAATCACAGACCTTTTTGAGAATAATTTTCAAATAACATTTTATCCTTTGACACAGAATTAAACACAAGAGGTTTTGAAGGGTTAGCAGTCACGCACCCTTGAACTGCCAAGGATTTTACAATTTAGTTTGCAATTAATAAGAGGAAGTGAAGAAAGCACTAACTTAATCCGCTCCAACTAGAGGTCTTGAAGTATTTCTGGAGAATTTTTCACTGAAGTGGGTGGATCAGGAGAGGTTGGGGGGCAGCTGACAAGTCCCTGATTCAAATGAAGAAGAAAAAGCACTGTCAGCTAAATGTGAAACTTTAAGATGGTGGTCCGGGAGGTGACGCAGTGAATAAAGCATTGTACTCTCAAGCATGAGGTCCTGAGTTCAATCCCCAGCAGCACATGTGCCAGAGTGATGTCTGGCTCTTTCTCTCTCCTCCTATATAAATAAATAAATAAATAAATAAATAAATAAATAAATAAATAAATAAATCTTTTTTTTAAAAAAAGAAAAGAAACTTTAAGATGGTAATGTCGACTTGGGGAGGAATAGCTAAGAAGTTCAGTATAACTCATCCTGAATACTAACCAACAGAAAAGATTTGGGTGCAAAATGCATGTGTAACTGTAATGGCAGATGTTGTCCTGCCCAATGGCAAGAAGTGAGATCATGTTTCAGAAGTGCTGATCTCCAGACCCACCCTAATTAAAACCCAGGCTCAGCCTTGCTCAGGAAACGCCTCCTGTTTACTTTCTCCCATAGCTGCTGAGAACTTGGAAAATGTTGTTCACAAGAAAAGGAATAGATTTTCATTTAGTTACTTCCTTTTCCTAGCTCTTCACTTAAAAAACCTTGTGTACCAGTCACCTCAGCAAAGTCTTGAAATCCCAAACAGTAAGATGCAGGATGTAAAATGGTAGCTTCCATAAGTACTATGCTGATAGTTATCCTTCAAAGTTTTACTTATTTCATTAAGCATGATCACAGTTTCATCCATTTTGTTACAAGTAATACAATCTTGTTTTGGATTGCAGAATAGTATTTTATTAAAAAAAATAATATATATTTTGTTGTGACCCCAAAGGGAGTTTGGGACAATTAGCATACAAATAATGTCAGCCTGAGATGGGGACACACAAGGGAATGTATAAAAGCTCTCTTTGGAGGCTGCTGCTTCTCCTGGTCAGAGGCATCTCTGAGGAGTCTGTTCCAAGTATCACCATGGCTACTGCTCCTGGGAACTGAGCACCTGTGACTGCTTGCTGCTAAACTCTAAGACTCCCCTACCCACAGCCATGAACAACCTCCACCTCAGCTGATAATTGTTTATCTTATGGGACTGAACTTCTGATAAGTATTCAAAGACTTTATGGACCTACTGTACTCTTAACTCCTGATGATAAGTGCTTATTTTTTGTATCTAAAATATATGTCCTATACTTTAGTACTGCCCTAACAAACCTCTCTTTTGCTTTACCTTAAATGGAGCCGCTTATTTGCACCACCTAGATAAATATTTGCCTTTTACCCATTTCACCCCAATAAAGCCTCTGTTTGTTCTCAGCTCCCCACTGTGTGCTGGTCTGCTTCTAATTCTGCTTCTAAGACCCCTTCTGTTTTGATCATCACGTTAGGTTCCCTTGTATTGCTTAACTCTGTGGTCTATTTACATAACCGTTGTCTTGTTTGAGACCTGCATTGGTTTAATCCCCCCTGGTTCGCACTCTTTTTCCACTCCGCCCCCTCTCCTAGTCACAGCCTGTTTTCCACCGTTTAATCCCCACTGGTTCTCACGCTTTTGCCTTCTCCCCACCCCTATCCTACATATTTCCTCTTCTGACCTGACAACCTGACACTTCCACCTCAGGAGACATAAAGGACAGGATTTTCTAATGAAGAGAGATTAGATAGATTGCACTGCATTCTCACTCATCAATAAAGACTGAACTGTGTTCCCAGCTCAGCCATGAGTCCCTCATCGTCTGTCTCCTGCCCGCGAAGCTAGCCCGGCAACTGTGGATCTGCGGATACTTTACTATGTACTACAGCCCGAGCTCCTCTTTAAGTCTCAAGTTACAACATAGCCCAAATCCCCTTTTAAATTTATATATATATAAAATAATTTCTAGTCATCTGCACTTGGTAGTATAAATTGTTTCTATCTTTTCTCCACAGTAAATAGTGCAGCTAAGAACACTGGGATGCATATTCCTTTGAATTAGTGTGTTCATGCCCAGGAGTGGAATTACTGGCTATATGTTGTATGAAACATAGTTGACTACAACACATGTACTAGCAATAAAAAATTGATATCCAAATTGTCTGCTAAACTTTGTGAGAACTATGGTGGTTATGGGGCACAGAATTTCAGTAGAAAGTATGGTGACTTACACCACGTGTAGGTATGAAATTATACACCTGAAATCTTAATCCTACAATTTTTGTATGACACTGTCAAATCACTAATAAAAATAAAATTTTAAAATAAGTAATATGCTGACAGTAATCATATATTTAAACTTAGGATATATAGAAAAGTTAAGACAGTGACCATCCTAGTTATCCCTACAGTAGAGGTTTAGCTAGAAACATGGGGACAAGGACTTACCCCTTTGTTGAGCTCACTTCTTGGTTCCAGCTGAACACCAACACCTGTCCAGTGACAAGAGTAACCAAGAAGCTAAGGAAAGCCCTTATGGTAGACAGTGTCTTTCAGAGTGAGTGAAGATGAATACTTTCTACACAGCCCTTCCCCTAAAGTTGACAATATCTGGCCAAGAAGTATAAAAACTATATTTAAGGGGCAGGGTGACAGTGTACCTGGTAATACACACTTGTAATAGTAAACAAAGACCTGGGTTCAAGCCCTGGTCCCCATCTGCAGGAGGAAAGCTTCATGAGTGGTGAAGCAGCGCTTTAGGTATTTCTCCTTCCTTCTCTCTCTATCCTTTGCTCTTGATTTCTCTGTCTCTATCGAATAAATAAACAAATAAAATATTTAAATATATATTTAAAGATGTTTATCCAACCAAATAAACTTCATAACATCATTGTTCAGGGTCAGTTATAACACTTAGTTCAAAAGTTTGAGAAAAATTAAAGCAAGTTGTTTTGTCTGAAATTATTGAGATGCTTTTATTTGTTTATTTATTTTAATTATTTCTGTTTATTGAGATCTTTGCTGTTTATAAATATGAGCCTGTATTACTATAATCTTCCCTGTTAGAACAACTTTTGCTGCATCTAACAGGGTCTAGTAATTGGTCTCTTCATTTTCTTGTTCTCCCAGTAATTTTTAAGTTCTCTTTTGATTTCTTCAGTGATCCAGGTGTTACTCAGAAGCATATTGTTCAGCCTCCATAGTTTAGGTGTATTTTTTTTTCTGCCTGTGGTTATTTAAACTCATAGCCTCCTGGTTAGAAAATATACCTTTTTTTTATTTCAATATTCACATACTTACTAAGGTTTTTATTGTCACTCCTTGAGAATATTCATGTTCATTTGAAAAGAACATATATTCTTTGGGGGGGCAGTGAAAGAATATGAATATTTCTGTTAAGTGCATCTCATCTATGACTTCATTGAGGGACTCTAATCCTTTGTTAATTGTTTGGATTCAGGAACCTAGGTGTATGTTAAGCTTCCTGAACATCTACGGTTTGAACATTTCCTAGATATGGAAGACTTTCTACTATAATTTCTTTAAATATGTTGTCTGATCATCTCTACTTCTCATTTTCTTCAGGGATCCCAATAACTTTCACATTTGACTTTCTGATAGAGTCTGTTACTTCACAGGAAGAAATTCAAAGGGAAGGAGCACAGAGAGGGAGAGTCAGAGAGACACCTGCAACACTGCTTCACCTCTTGTGAAGCTTTCTTCCTGCAGGAGAGAACCAGGTGCTTTTACCTAGATCCTTGAGCATGATAACATGTGCACTTAACCAGGTGTACCACTACCCAGCCCCATGGCTTACTGAGTTTCTTAAGTAATCCCAGTTGTAATTTGGCAAGTTTTCAGATGATTTTTTGATGTTGTTGTTTGTTACTTTAGCTAGTTAATCAACGGAGCAATATAAGACATCTACTATGTGATGACCACACTTGGCCACAATTTTAATTTCTTAAGCTACAGGCTTAAAATTTAAATTAGTTTTTTAACTCATCAGTTTATTGTAAATAACAATGTATTGCATTTGTGAGAGTCTGTTCTTCCCAAGAGTTCTAATTAGTGTACGACTAAGACATTTGATTATTACTATAGTTTGCAAAAGCATTATATATTTAACTTTTAGGACAACCAAAGGAAACTACTATAAACTTACTGCATCATTTATCATCCCCAAGTTCTTTTGAACTTAAACCAACACACAAGTGTGACCATAACTTCAAGCTTTCTTTGAATAACTAGAAATTTTAATGACCTTATTGCCAAAATTAAAATCCATTGGATCACTACACTAATTTAGATATATTCTTAATATATTTTCTACACATCATTACTTATACACAAAAATA
The DNA here is from genome assembly GCF_950295315.1 of Erinaceus europaeus. Classification (NCBI taxonomy): domain Eukaryota; kingdom Metazoa; phylum Chordata; class Mammalia; order Eulipotyphla; family Erinaceidae; genus Erinaceus; species Erinaceus europaeus. The sequence continues at coordinate 10,973,746 of NC_080162.1, forward strand.
AAACACATCATGGAGGAATATGAGTATACATTCAAAGTTCACAAATAGGATTTACTATTTTATTGCTTTCCTTTTAGACGGTATATTACCCAGTTCATGGCTTACAATAGTAATAACATTTTACAAATTCTTATAGAACTTGTAGGGAATAAGCATTCAAATGATGTTATCAAACTTGTTCATTTCACATTTTTTTAGAGAGAGAGAGAGGGAGCCAGAAAGAGAGGGAGTATGTGTGAAAGAGACCATAGCACCAAAGTTTGCTTTAATGCCTGGTCACATACAAGGCGAAACAGTGCAGTATCCAAGTGAGCTACTGGGTTGTTGGAAACATCATATAGTATTTTCTGGTTTTCTACACAAAAAGGTGTCATGTCTTTTCTGACAACCCAATGTTTTGTTGCTCCTCAGTTCCCTTTTAAATTAAATAACATTCACCAAGTGCTTCATCTATATATACTGGACATGGAACTGGGTATGTTTAAATTATTTTTTCATCAGTGAAAACCTGAGGTGAATTTTAGTTTTCAAATCGTTTTTCCCTACTGAGAATAATCAAGTGAAGACCAAAATAATGGTTCATTTAAGTCAGGATTTTTATACAAGAGGTACTGACATAGTGATGGATTTATTCAAGAGAAAATGACCCATGGACTGGGGGAGTGTATGGCTTCCTAAGTGATGGGACAGTATTCCTGAGCATTTTGGGGCAAGGACAAGTTTTATGATGTCATAAAGGAGTCAGCGTTTCCACACAGCACATGACAAGCTAGAAGGTGCAGGATTTCCTTAAAATGGTAGGAAGTCCTATCATCCATAATAACATAAAATAGCTAAAGTTGTGATGTATGCTCGGTTTCCTTGATAAGTTTCTCCCCTATGTGCCAGCTGACAGATACACATTTAGGTTTAGATTTGTGACATTGTCTGAGACATGAGGTAACCTTCATTTTCTGTGTCCTGATATAGGAATTTACTTCATTACTGTGGAAATAGGAAATTTCCTTTACAAATCATCATAAGCACAGTCACATTTAACAAACGGTAACAGCTGAGATGAGTGGCATTGAAGTGTAAAACCAACACAGCATACACAGAATATCAAGAGAGTCACAAGTCATGTGTTTTCTCGGTGTTTCTGTTCCCTACTCCTTTTTCTTTTCTTCTCCTTTGCAGTATGTTGGTAAAGGACACAAGGACTCTGGAGTGAGTGAGATCTCTCAGGAAACGAAGGACTTCCTCTAATGAACTTGCCAACTGTGTGTTGGAGGCAGGTGGTGGTTAGTCAGAGGACCAAAATGCAAGAGTAGCTAATCTGGCTGTTGTGATTACCCAAAAATCTAAGTACCTGGATCAAGGAAGTGTCACATTTCTGCTTCTTTCCTATTGAGTAATTAAGTCTTTTATAAGCCTCCAAGTTTCCGGGCAGAATGTTACCAAACCATGCCACAAATAGAACAAAGCTCTCAAGAAAGCAGAAAGCAAACAGATGTTTGTCATGATCAACTTGATTTACTTCCTAATAGTATTGGTATCTCAAGCTACCAAGAACAGGTCTGCAAAGGTGACCATGATGACCAGTGAATCAACCTGATATCTCTTTTTAAAAATATGTTTAAATACTTATTTATTTATTGGACAGATACAGTAAGAAATTGAGAGGGAAGGGGCTGATAGACAGGGAAAGAGAGACAGAGAGATACCTGCATCCCTGCTTCACCACTTGTGAAGGTTCCTCCTGCAGATGGGGACCGGGGGACTGCCTCTCTCTCTCTCTCTCTCTCTCTCTCTCTCTCCCTCTCTTGCCATTAAGGTTATCACTGGGACTCTGTGCCTGCACAATGAATCTACTATTCCTGGTGGCAATTTTTCCTTTTTTAAAATAATGATAGAGATAGAAACAGGATGAGATAAAGGAACAGAAGAAGAGGCAACTGCAGCCTACTCTACTGCTCCCGAATCTCCTCCCACCCCACAGTGCTCACACACACACGCACACGCACACGCACACGCACACGCACACGCACACGCACATACACACACACACCATAGGTGGGGACCAGAGGCTCATATCTGGTTCCTCTAGATGGTGGACCTTACTGGTTGTATCACTGCCCAGTCCCCCAGCCTGTATTTTTTTGTTAATGAAAATTGGAATCTATTCAAAGAATCCAATTTATACAAAAACTGAATATTTATACAAAGAAACATGCTTAAATGCACTGTTAATGAAGATAAAAGTTTGTAGAAACTGAAGAAATGCTTAGTGGTAGAGCACCAGACTTTCATGTCCAAGGACACAGAAGTCAGGATCATTTCCCAGCACCACCACACACTAGAACTAAGCAATATTTTGGCCATTCTTTCTCCTTTTCTTCTTTCCTTCCTTTTTAAATTTTTAATAGTGATTTAATATTTATTTACAAAATTATAAGATAACAGGAGTATAATTCCACACCTTTCCCACCACCAGAGTTCTGTGTCCCCATTCCCTGCATTGGAAATTGTCCTGGTTCTCCCAAGATCACAGATATGGGTTGGGTGGAGATATATATTTTTTCTCATTTTTTCCCGTAGTCCTACCTTGTCTTACTTTTCTAAGTCACACCTACAACTTTTCAGTATCCTCCCCCACCACCTCCATTCTCTCTGGATCTTGATGGAATTAGATTTCAGAGCCTTCTGGTCACCTTTCCCTAACATTTATCACTCTGGAAATATGGATCAAAACTCTTTGTGGGATACAGAAAGTAGAAGATATGCCTTCTGTAATTGCTTATTTGTTGGACATGGACATTGGAAAGTCAATCCATACCCCCAGCCTATTTCTATCTTTTCCTAGTGGGCAGGGCTCTGGAGAGATGAGGTTTCCAGGACACATAGGTGAGGTCATCTGCTCAGGTGTCAGCCTGATCACTTAAAGTTGTAGAGATCCTCATGTGACTATTATAGAATGGGAGATCTTTACATGCCATACATCAGACAAGAGGCTAATAACCAGAATATATAAAGAGCTTGCCAAACTCCACAACAAGAAAACAAATGAACCCATCTAAAAATGGGAAGAGGACATGGACAGAATATTCAGCACAGAAGAGATCTGAAAGGCTGAGAAACACATGAAAAAATGCCCCAAAGTCACTGATTATCAGAGAAACGCAAAGAAAGACAATAATGAGATACCACTTCACTCCTGTGAGAATGTCACACACCAGAAAATATATCAACAACAAATGGTAGAGAAGATGTGGGGACAGAAGAACTCTTCTTCACCCTCCTATACTGCTGGTGGGAAGGTAAATTGGTCCAACCACTGTGGAAAGCAGTCTGGAGACCTCTAAGAAGGCTAGAAGTGGACCCACTCCATGTCCCTGTAATTCCTCTCCTGGGGATATATCCTACAGAGCCCAACACACCCATCCAAAAAGATTTGTGTATGTATACCCATGTTCATAGCAGCACAATTTGTAAAAGCCAAAACCTGGAAGCAACCCAGGTGTCCAACAACAGATGAGTGGCTGAGCAAGTTGTGGTCTATATACACAATGGAATACTACTCAGCTGTAAAAAATGGTGAATTCACCTTCTTCACATCATGTTGAGTGGAGCTTGAAGGAATCATGTTAAGTGAGATAAGTCAGAAAGAGAAGGATGCATATGGGATGGTCTCACTCATGGACAGAAGTTGAACAACAAGATGAGAAGAGAAAACACTCAGCAGAACCTGGACTGGAGTCGGCGTACTGCACCAAAGTCAAAGCCTCCGGGGTGGGTGGGTGGGGAGGGTTCAGGTGCTGGAACAGGAGGGCAGAGGACCTAGTGGGGGTTGTATTGTTATGTGGAAAACTGAGAAATTTTTTGCAAGTAAAAACTATTGTATTTACTGTCAACTGTAAAATATTAATCTCCCAATAAAGATATAAAATAAATAAAGAAAGAAGAAGAAGAAACTCTCATTCCTCAGGCTCCAAAGTCCCAGGTTCAATCCCCTACACCACCATAAGCCAGAAGTGAGCAGTACTCTGGTAAAAGAAGAAAGAAAGAAAGAAAGAAAGAAAAAAAGAAAGAAAGAAAGAAAGAGAGAAAGAGAGAGAGAGAGAGAGAGAGAGAGAGGAGGGTGAAGAACATAGGGATAATAAGTAGACATAGTACCTCAAGGTATAGATGACAGCCACATGGCTTACATCGTGAAAGAATGAAGAAAAACTTTAGGACAAAGATTGACTTAAAGCACATTAAACAAGGGGGCTGGGCAGTAGCACACATAATACTAAGTGCAAGGATCCCTGTTCAAACCCTGGCTCCCCACCTCAGGGGCAGGGAAGGTCACTTCACAAGCAGTGAAACAGGTCTGCAAGTGTCTCTTTCTCTCTCTCTGTCTTTATCTCCCCCACCCCTCTCAATTTCTCTCTGTCCTATGCTATAAAAAATGGGGAAAAAAATCACCTCCAGGAGAAATGGATTCATAGTACTGCAGCAAACTCCAGCAATAATCCTGGAGGCAAAAATAATTAATGATAATAATAATAAACAAATGAATAGGCTTGTGGTGACTGATTATGGTTGCATGAAAAAGAGGAAGACTTGAAAATCGTGTCAGTCTCTGGACTTGATATAATCATCAATATCTGGGTTGAATAGTATCACTTCTACCCAAGATGGAGAAAGAAAGAGAAATGGTTTTGAGGAAGAGTTGAGGACTAGGGCCCTGGAGGCATCAAGTAGACAAGGATAAACAGACAAGCTGGAATCCCAGATAAAGATCGAGGGTAGGAAGACATGCTTGGGATTGAGCATGAAATTAACTCAGACCACAAGTGGCATAACACCATTCTGCATGTGCACAGAGAGAACATGGAGGGGACTCTTGAGAGACACAAATACTTAAGGGATAAATGATATACTGTGGAATTCAAAATCAAGCTGAAAAAAATATTTTATTATAGACTATACAGACACCATCATGTAGTATATCCGGAGAGGGAGGAAAGAGAGCATATGTCTCTCTGTATTCTTTTTATGGGAGAGATAGTAACGTATCAATATTACCTTATAAATATTAATTTATAACTAATCCACTACTGAAGCGCTTCCTGAGTATGTAGTAACTTCTATCACTCAAAATAAAATCGTTTAATTTAAAAACCACTTGAGAGACAAGACAGGCACGTGGAGAAGAGATATTCTTAAGAAAAACTAAGAAAGGGATGTGGAGAAAAATGTAGAGAGAAAGAGAGTTATTGCCTGACTGTGCTTATATCCCCTGACAGTGCAATGGTAAACGATTTTAACTCCATGTAGGAAGAAACCGGGGTGAAACAGAAAATGCATATTAATATAAGTACACTCAATAACATACTTTCATCTGAAGGCACGAAGCTGTGTTTTAAAATAGGTGCCACTGTTTCCACAGGACACTCAAGTTACATATTTATAAAGGAACACCGTTTTCAGCACAAGAAATCTGAAAATCATGACTGAGTAAGACAACCAAAGCAGTGACTTAGCACCTATACTTCAAGTAACAAGGCTTATGCCTTCCTACTAGAGTTTGGTCACAGTCACAGGGCAGAGGCATGAAGGAAAGGCAAAAAGGACACCTCTGAGGGTTGGGCAGCGGGTTAAGCGCACATGGTGCAAAGTGCAAAGCCCGGCGTGAGGATCCGGATTCGAGCCCCTGGCTCCCCACCTGTAGGGGGGTTGCTTCACAGATGGTGAAGCAGGTCTGCAGGTGTCTATCTTTCTCTCCACCTTTCTGTCTTCCCCTCGTCTCTCCATTTCTCTCTATCCTATCCAACAATAATAACAACAATAATAATGATAATCACAACAATGATACAATACAACAAGGGCAACAAAAGTGGGGTGAAAAGAATGACACCTTTGCCAAGCCTGCCTCCCTTCTCAAGCCTCCCTTCTCAAACACTCACCTTTCAAGTATGTTACAGAAACTGGGGGATGATTTTCAGTTTACAAGGTAACTATAATTTTAAGAATCTGAAGTCTCCACTTCTGTGATTTTCAAATAAATTAAATACCTATGTTTTAAATCATTTTGTTTGAGTTTATATTTAAGGTACTTTAGGATTTATTTATTTAGTAATGAGAAAGATAGGAGGAGAGAGAAAGAACCAGACATCACTCTGGTACATGTGCTGCTGGGAATTGAACCCAGGACCTCATGCTTGAGAATCCAATGCTTTATCCACTGTGCCACCTCCCAGACCACAAGATGCTTTAAATAGTTCTTATTACAGACCCTTACTTGGGAGGGACACCTTTTAAAAAAGAAAAAATTAAATGTAATGTTTTAAGACAAGAATTGATGGGAGGTGACTTGGCTAAAGCAACATAATGGTGTTACATTAGTATAAAATGTCTTTCTTTCTTTCTTCCTTCCTTCCTTTCTTTCTTTCTTTCCTTTTTTGCAAACTTAGTTTACACTGGAGAACTCACCCCCAGCCCATGTTCCACAGAGTCTTTTGATTTGATACAATACACCTTGACCAGTTCACATTTCACTTTGTTCCTTACCATCCTGTCCCCACATATCAAGTCCTCTTTATAAGTGAGATATTTTCAGGAGATGAGAACAGCCTACTAACATGGACTTTCTACTATCTTATTTTCTGAAATTATTAAACTGCTCTAAAGATTTCATTTCACAAGCTCCCTGGTTTATCTTAGTTAGTTTCTCAAGAATGTAGTTATTCTTCTATTCCCAAAGAAATATTGAAATTTTCAAACAAAAATATCCGCAGTTTCTCAGGCACACTTAAAGCTCTAAAACTCAGGGAAAAAAAAAAAAAAAAACCTCACAGTCAGTGAGCAGTTGGGCAACAGTGAGCTTCTGATTCTGATTATTAAAAAAAAAAAAAAAAATCTCTGCATTGTCTATAGACACTTCTTTAAATTTTTACTGAAAAATCTGTTCAGAAAAACCAGGGGCAGATCTAGCTATGGGACTACATCAGCAGATGAAGACAGACCATGAGGAAAACCGTAACAACCAAAAGAATATACAAGACAAGAGTTCCAGCCCTTTGTTAAGCCCATGCTGATCCCCCCCCCGCCATTTTCCCATTTTTCAGATCTTTGTAATGAATGATCTTAGTGAGCACAAGATGCAAAGTGCTTAAGGCGCCTGGACAGTCCCCTCCTTGCAGGCATCCTCTTCTTGTATTTTTGTCTTAGTCAAGTTAGGCGACTAAAGCAATAAAACTACACAGACTGGGTGGTTTCAACAACAGAAACTTATTTCTCACAGTTTTGGAGTCTGAAGATCCAAGACTAAAATAGTAGGTAATTCATATCCTGCTAAGACCCTCTTATGTGCGTGCAGATGGATATCTATTTTCGGTATCTTTACATGGCAGAGAGAAAAAGTAAGTAAGTTCTCTCAACTCTTCTTATGAGAACATTGATTCATCTCCCAAATGTTCCATTGACAAACACTATGACACTTGAAGATTCAATTGGAATATATGAATTTGAATATGAACATGCCATCCATGCCATTGGTGGATGCTCTCAAATCCCATCTCTTCTAATGACTTGAGGTCACATTGGCAGCCCTCTCTCTCTCTAAACTCTCCTCTAATTCTCCATAGTATTTAATTCTATAGAACTTTGTGGTACTTAAAGTAGATGTGTATTTCGTGCATGTTAAAAGTATAAACATCTTGGGAGTCAGGTGGTAGCAGCGCAGCAGGTTAAGCGCACGTGGCAAAAAGGTGTAAGGACCGGCATAAGGATCTGGGTTTGAGCCCCGGCTCCCCACCTGAAGGGGAGTCGCCTCACAGGCAATGAAGCAGGTCTGCAGGTGTATGTCTATCTCTCCCCCTCTCTGTCTTCCCCTCCTCTCTCCATGTCTCTCTGTCCTATCCAACAACAACAATAACAATAATAACTACAACAACAATAAAACAACAAGGGCAACAAATGGAAATAAATAAATATTAAAAAAAATAAATTAAAAGTATAAACATCTCAAAGGAGGATACCTATTTCTTTTTCTTTTTTTTTTCTTTTGTCTCCAGGGTTACGGCTGAGGCTCAGTGCCCACCCTATGAATCCACTGCTCCTGGCAGCTATATTTTTCCTTTTTGTTGTTGTTGTCATTGTTATTGGGTAGGACAGAGAGAAATTGAGATGGGAGGGTGAGGTAAAGAGGGAGAAAGAAAGACACTTGCAGACCTGCTTTATCCCTTGAGAAGTATCCTCACTATAGGTGGGAACCGGGGTTGGAATCTGGATACTTGCATTGGTCCTTGTGCTTCTTAGTATGTGGGTTTAACCAGGTGTGCCACTGCCCAGCCCCCAAGGCTATTACTTATGTGGGCTTAACCAGGTGTGCCACAAGGCTATTTCTTTCATTTCTCTCACTTTCTCAAAATGCTTACATATCATTTGCTGATTCACTGAGTCAGTAGTAACATGTCCACTAAGCACCAGTACGTAATTCTAAAAGATACCAAGTGAATTTGGGCAGCAAAACACACACACTCGCACATGTGTGCATGTACACGTGTGCAAACTCCCACGGCAAAAACTCTCTAAAATTTGTTACTAATTTAAGGGAAATGTGAACTAAATCTTTGGGAAACAGGAACTAGAAAATCTTTATATTGGAATGCCACTTTCTCATAGCTTGTACCTTCATTTCTGTAAATGGAACAAGACTGAATTTGGCCTGGGGAAAGGCTCTGAGCAGCTGCTTTCCTGAATGAAGAAGAAACTGCCAGATACTCACAGCAGCTGGGATTTGTAGTGTGCAAACTTTTCAAACCGCTTTCCATCCGTTAGCTTGACTTATCCAGTGTGTTTCTTAAAGGACGGGCTGAATGTATTAGGAGAGAATCAGAGTGCTAAATGCTTCTACAGAGTCCTATCTATTTTTCACAGATGATGTTATGTAATGTAAAATTCCACTTTTCTTCTAAGTCATGAATACATGAAAGCTATAAACACTGAAAGCCTTCCAAGAACTAAACAAAACATCACATTAAGCAGAGCATTTCACAGCTTTCAACACTGAGCTCTGTCATGTTAACAAGGTTCACTTGCTTTCTATTCTCTCCAGCAGAGTCACTGGAGAGCTGTAGGGAATTCTAACCATTTGCACAAATATTAAAAGAGTTAGCATAAAGGAGAATGGCTAAATCCCAACATCCTCCTTTCAAAAGTGGCAATTTCAGATCTCTCCAGTCTTTAAAACGTATGGGTTTGTTGTGAGATTCCTACTTTTTTATTTCTATGGAGTTTGGAGAAGGAAGTGGATGGGGACCGGGTGGTGGTGGTGCAGCTGATTGAACACATACATCACCATCCACAAGGGCCCAGGTTCAAGCCTCCACTCCCCACCTGTGGCAGGGACATTTTTTTTTTAATTTAAGAAAGGAGACATTAGCAAAATCATAGGATGGGGGGGGGTTACAACTCCACACAATTCCCGCCACCCAATCTCTATATCCTATCTCCTCCCCACTAGCTTTCCCATTCTCTGTCTCTCTGGGAACATGGACATTTCATCAGTTGTGAAGCAGGTCTGCAGGCATCATTCTCCCTTCCTCTCTAGCTCCCCCCTCTCAATTTCTCTCTGTTCTGTCAAATAATAATAATAACAGAAAGAAAAAATAAAGAAAAAACTGGCCACCAGGAGCAGTGGATTCATAGTATTGGCACAAAGGCCCAGCAATAACCTCTGGAAAAAAAAAACAAAAAGAAAGTACATAAAAGAGGAAAAAAGGGGAAATAATATCTCAGAAATCAGCAATGTTTAAATGGGCTTTGACTTTACAGAAATGTAGTTTCAAAGCATTTTATATTCGGAACTAAAATGGACTGGTGTGAAAAGGAAATACCGTATACTCTACTGTCTCAAGTACAAAATAAATTAACCACAGCATGCAGGTAAATTCTATTAGGAAAACTACAGCAAGAATTTTACAGTTGTAAAGAGAATGAATACACTTATCATTTTGTAACTGACATGCATTCACTTGCATTATGTGTTTGTTTTTAATATTTGTTTGTTTTAATATTAGTGCAAAAGTTGAGCAGTCTTTGATAACGGGGTCTCTCAGTAATGCCAGGTACTATACTTTGAGGAATGACACAAAGTTGCAAAATATTAACTCCTCCTTAAAAAGTCTTCATCTAATGCACAAAGCAAACCAACTCTGTAGAGGTCACGCCTTGATCTAGCAAAGACCCAAGCAACTCTTTTATGTAATTTTCCAATTGACAGTGGTTTGGCTGTTTATTTCTAAGTCTTTTATTAGACTTTAGTCACAAGGAAATCTGGACTTCAAAGAGTGGAATTGGGGGCTTCTTTAAAAGCACAGTAAGACCAGCTGGCACATGTAGAATTAACGAATTTTCCAAGTAAAAGTAACCTATGGAAAGGATTTTTCTCAGTAAGATATCAGAATATCATAGACCCAAACACTACTATGGCACCACTCATGCTAAGGATTGTCTTACTTACTTATTTATTTACTCTTTACCAGAGCACTGCTCAGTTCCGGCTTATAGTGGTGTGGAGGGATTGAACTGTGTTGGTCTGCTTCTAATTCTGCTTCTAAAACCCCTTCTGTTTCACTTGTTTAATCCTCCCCCTTAACACTGTATTCTATTTACATAACCACTGTTAACTAAGCACCGCCCTGCCTGCAGGGCATCGGTTTAATCCCCACTGGTTCACGATGTTGTTTTGCTCCACCCCCTCTCCTTGTCACACCCTGATTTTCACCAATCTCTTTTTGCTCCACCCTCTCTACGTCACATCCTGTTTCCACCCTACTTGTCGAGTATATATATATAAGGACAGGATTGTGATTAGAGATGGCTTAGATTGTGCTGCGTTCCACATGAATAAAGAGATACTGCTTCCCAGCTCAGCCATGAGTCCCTGGTCATCTGTCTCCCGCACGCGAAGCCAGCCCGGCAGGACTGGGACTCTGGAGTCTCAGGCATAAGAGTCCCTTTGCATTACCATGATGTTACACAGTTTTAATTTTTGCCACCAATGAAGTAAGACTACTTAACTGCTGCCCATAGCCATTATCTTCCATTCTTCCTTTTATTTATTTTTTTAATTTTTTTTTTTTTTTACTAGATAGGACAGGAAAGGTAATGAAAGGGAAAAGGTGGTAAGGAAGGACAGAGAAAAGAATAAGAAGTCCCCTTCGTTGCTTTACCACTCTTGAAGCTCCTCCCACAGGTATGACAGGTACATTCCACCGCTCAAACCCATTAAAGACTTTTGAAAACTTGAAAAAGCATCAGTCATCTGGAACAAAGAAAGAGCCTGACAGTCAGCCAACTTAAAAGCAAATGTTCAACAGACGGTTATATGAAGTGAATGTATTAAGAAAAACTGAAAAAAAAATCCATGTGATCATAAGAAATTATTTTTCAAATCAGTTTATATCACTTTCCTAAGTTAAACTGTCTACTAGCTCTCCATTACCTGCTCTGTTCATCCAATGCCCAGAAACAGCAATGCTGGGCCTTATGTACGGTGAGGATGCAAACTCAAAATGAATATTAAAATGATGCAAACTCAAAATGAATATTAAAATGATGCAAACTCAAAATGAATATTAAAATGATGCAAACTCAAAATGAACATTAAAATGAAAGCCCCATGAGGGCTATTCTCTCACTGGACTCACTCTCCAGAATATCCCATGAGATTCTTTTAAAAATATTTTCATTATCTTTATTTATGCATTTGGATAGAGACAGCCAGAAGTTGAGTGGGAAGGGAAAGACAGAGAGGGGAAATAAACAGAGAGACGCCTACAGCACTGCTGCAACCACTTGCAAAGCTTTCCCCACGTAGGTGGCGTCAGGAAGTTTGAACTCGGGTCCTTAAGCATTGTAACATGTGTGCTCAACCAGGTGTGACAATACTCAGCCTTGCCCCCCCCATGAGATTCTCAATAAATATTTATTTAGAAAAATGTAAGTGAAGGATTAAAGAAAAAAATTTTCACTAATATATATATATATATGTGTGTGTGTGTGTGTGTATTATGGTAAACATTTGCATGAAACTATTAACCTGTTCCTAAAAAGAAGCTTCAGTTCTCACTATTATTGACTATAAATTAGAGTGGAAGGACCATATTAATAGTTATCATTCTAACATTTATTGAACACTATTGACCAGGAGTTAAAGTAAATGCAAAGATTATGTCAGTCATATTCAAAATGCAGGTTTTACTATCTCTCATTTCCTAGACCCTTAACCTTCAGGGACTCTACTGGGGTCAAGATATGAACAGTAGGACAAGCAGTCAGAGGCAGAAATCTTACCCAGTGCCTGGTCAGGATGCCACTGATGGTCCTGGTTAATATACTCACTCCAAGCATATTTCCTTTATCTTTAGACTCTGAATTACACTAATTGCATTTTCTCATGCAGAGACACTCATAATGTCCACTGTTTTAGAAAGAACACCTATGAGTTCAAAATCTGATCTGTAAGTCAGTGATCTCTGCATCTTGTCATATAGCTATGCCCAAAGTTGACAATGAGGCCAAGTCCCTGTAAAAACTGTCCACGAAATCTGTGGCTTTAAGAACAGCAGAACTTGAAAGAGTCTATTCTACTTGACTTCAAACTATTTTGTTGCAATTTCTCATCTCTTATTCAAGCTGCCTCAACTTTCTCAAGGTAGCAAGACTCCCCGAGCCCAAAAACTACAGAAACAAAAAAACAAGATCAGAAGAGAAAAACCCTAAGCAGAACTTGGACTGGAGTTGGTATATTGCACCAAAGTAAAAGACTCTGGGGTGAGTGGTGGGGAGAGTTCAGGTTCTAGAACAGGATAGCAGAGGACCTAGTGGGGGCCTAGTGAATTGTTATGTGGAAAACTAGGAAATGTTATGCATGTACAAACTACTGTATTTACTGTCAACTATAAAACATAATAATGATAGAAAGAAAGGAGGAGGAGGAGGAGGAGAAGTAGTAGAAGAAGAAAATGGAAAAATTGCCACTGGGAGCAGTGGATTCACTGTTCATGCCCAAAGCCCCAGCGATCAACTTAGTAGCATTCACATTTTTTTATTGCTAAGTTTTTGCTATTTTTATTTATAAAAAGGAAACACTGACAAAACCATAGGATAAGAGGGGTACAACTCCACACAATTTCATTAAAATTTTTAAGATAAAAAGCAGAAATTTATTCTCTCATAGTTGTGGGGGCCAGAAATTCAAAATCAAGCTGTCTTCAGAGCCTCATTCTCTCCAAAGTTTCAGGGGAAAATGCTCCCCTTCCTCTTCCAGGTCCAAAGACTCCTGGTATTTCTGGGCGTTGGCAACTCTAATCTCTGTCCCCTCTTCACAGTTCTCTCCCCCGTATGTCTCCAGATGTCCTTTCTGCTTACAGGGATACTGGTCATTGATTCTAGGGCCCACTTTAATTCCATCATGATTTCATCTCAATTCTTACCAGATAAGGTCCAATTTGCATTTCCAAATCCGGCCCGCTAGACTTCTCAGTGTATAAGAGAGGAATATAAAGCTACCTCAGGCAGTCAACTCTGTATTCCTAATACAATGCACTTTTCCAGGGCTGATTTGGCAAACCAAGCCAAATGACTGTCAGGTTTCACTTAGAAAGGGATTCTTAGTGGAAACCAGTCATTTGAGAAGTAAACAACAAGGCCAGGTTAGTGTGTGCATGTGAGGAAGCAGTAGGAGGGGGCATAACCTTCAGAAGAAAATGTGGGTTTCCCAAATTGCCAAATCAGTAGACGTGACACTAAAATCTCTCATTTTGCAACAGGAACACAACTGATAACCTGTACACGTTTTAAGGACACACTCTGGAATCTTGTTTACCATGCAGAAACCTTCTTCCAAAGAATACAGCCTGAAAAGACCCTGAGGTAAGTCTCATTTGGCATTCAGCTCACAATTGAAAGGAAGCCAAAGCAAACCAACTTCAAAAGTACCCTAGTCAGTAACAAAATGTGTTCAGAGTTGCATCACTGCAATCAGACACTGTAATAAAGTCTAGATGTGCTTTGGAAAATTTAACTAAAATGCTACTTAAGTACAGCTGCAGCTACTGTGTTTTCTGATTAAAATAAAAAACAAAAACCTAAAGATAGCTTCTAAAAAAACTTTTGTTATTTTGTGAACTAGATCTTTTCCCTTTCTTTCCTTCTTTCTTTCCTTCTTTCTTTCGTTCTTTCTTTCTTTCTCTCTTTCTTTCTTTCTCTCTTCTTTTAGAAAGAGGCAGAGAGACAAAGTCTGCACTCTAAACAAGTGAGCTATTTCACCAGCCTAACCTAGATTTCCATCTTTCTCAGCTCAAGCCCTCCAGCGCTTGCTCAGTCTGATGACATTTTCTAGCCAGTCTGTGCCTAAGAGTTGATTACCTCCTAGAAACAGAGTAAGCCCCCTTATTTGCCTCTAAATTCAAGACAACTTCGAATAATCTGAGTAGGGCAAAGCTCACCCAACTCCAGTGTCCTACAGCACCTGGGGGAACTCATTCAGTCAGAAGCGGCTCCCTCCAGACTTCTCATCGTATTAAAAATCAATCACAGAATCCCCATTCTGTTTTTAACATCATGTGGACATAAAGACCATCTGGAATTGAATAGGGTGTTATTTTTTTCTTCTTTATTTTCATCTTGTTGTCTCATAAAGGTTCTAACTATCAAAGTCTTTATAAGGTATCAGTAAAAACATAAGCAAAGTAAAAATAAGGACCTAAATCTCTAGTATTTGCTCAGTTTCTATTTAGGTCTAAATTAGTTATCGTTGATTGAAGGTTCTTGTCTTTCTTTCAGAGACAATATTCAGGTCTTCATAGGACGAAGCTATCTAGGCGTATACATCAAATGTCAATTTCAATATAAGTGAGAAGACATCCACAGGGAAGAACTGACAGAGGAAGAGGATGGAGGTGGCTGTGCTTTGCTGTAGGTCACAATCTCAAAAATTAGCTACCCCCCCCTTTTGTTTTCAAACTGTTGGATCAATATCTTCAGGACAGTTAATATGTTTATGGATAAAAACACAAGAAAGGTCAGCCACTATGCCACCATGCTGGCAGACTGATCAAGAGAGTGTTAGGGCAGGGGTAGATAGTAGGATGGGGGTAGATAGCATAATGGTTATGCAAAGAGACTCTCATGCCTGAGGCCCCAAAGTCCCAGGTTAAATACCCCACACCACCATATGCAAAGCTGAACAGTGTTCTAGTAAAACAAAAGAGAGAGAGAGAGAGTGTGCTTTAAGCCTTGTCAATGCCCCTTCAGTTATTTAATAAAAAAAGTTAAAAGGCCTAAACACCTAACCATGTCGCGACCTTTGTTTTAGGCAATTTCCCTGGCACAGCGATAGTACTCCCCGAGTTCAACCAGAGAGGGAGAAAACATCATCTCTGGTTGAGAGAGGCACTTCATGTTGGATCTCGAGCTTTGTCAGTTTTATATGCATGTGAATATTCCTCCGTATCTCATTCCAATAGGGTTCTAAATGTTCACAGTCACCATGACTTTTAATCCTCAATAACCTCAACTATTATCTTTATAGATCAGAAAAAGACCTTAAGCGCATTAAATCACACAGGATGTAGACGGCTGAAAAGGAATTTGAAACTGTATCCATCAGACTATACTTCCATCTTTACACAGTACAGTTCAGCTCTTTAGCTCTGGGGTTTACTCAGGGAAATGCCTCTAGCAGAGACAGCAAGTCTTCAACCTCGGTAGTATGGCAGCAAATGCTAGTAGGGACAAGGTATCCTATGGATGTTACTCTTCTTCCCATGTGTAGTAGGTCTTATGTAGCTATATGCTAGTGCCATCTTTGCAACTGTGTAGCGATAATCAGAAATTCCTTGTGTCAGAATGGATAATATATGATATATATAGTATATAGGATAATATAATGTTGAATATATATATGTGTGTGTGTGTGCGTGCGCGTGTGTGTTAGTAGTTGCATGCTCCATTGCTAAACAACTAATACCTTTAAAATGCTTTTGTTCATTTGTAAGGAGAATTCTTCTGTAACATATCAGTTAGAGAATCTAGCTCTGAGTGCTAAAGTATTAAATTTCCCACTGTCTATAAACTTTTCTCAGCCACTTATGTTGTTTGGGACACATAGTTGCCATTTTCCTTTTTTAGTTTTTGAGATTTAATGCCCAAGGTATATCATCTAATCTTAAGATTTCTTCATATTTGAATAACTGCCGAAAGAGAGAGAGAGAGAGAGTTAAAAAGTAATTGGGTATATTACAGATACCCCACATCCCTTCCTAAAATATCTTTTTGCATCAACTTAAGAAGACACTGGTTGTTAATTTAAGGAGGAGTATTAGAATTGGATATGTCATGAAAATCCAGTAAATTCAAGCACCAACTCAAATCGTCTCTTACAAGGACCCTGAGTTTATCAGAGCTATGTCTCCTTGGATTTCAATCATTTTACATTTGGATGAGTGAAAAGAAACCTGGAAAACAATAAAACGAAAAAGGGCCATCTCTCTTTCTTATCAGTAACAAATGAACACATTCACATGAAACAGAAACTGAAGAAACACCTCCGCACTGCTGCTATGGTGTCACTGCAGAGAGATACTACAACACATGCTGTGTCAATTAGCTGAGACCACCTGTCTTGGAGAGGGAATTCCTGCTGTTGACACACTATAAGAAACAACTTCACAGAAGCGTATTCAGAACTGTACAGTCTTCCTCTCACTGAAGAGCAAGTAAAATTTTATTTGAAGGTCATGTTAGCTTTCCAGGGCTCTTAATTTCAAAGTCAGTCATTGCACTGGGTTTCTTGCTTTTAACATTGCAAGAGTTTCAGTGGTTTAGTAACACTTTAAGAAATATGAACATGAAGTAGATCCATAATTGGAAATAGATTTTGAGTTCTTAAAATGACCCAGAAATGAGTATTAGTATACTTTTAATTTTCTAACACCATATGAATAAGAATTAGCCTCTTCCTTTGGTACTACTCCCTCAAATTTCTTCTGCACCTCATAAAGAATATTTTTCTGTACTCCCAGAGGGATAATAGGGAAACTTTCAATGGAGAGAACAAGATACAGAGCTCCTCAGTTTGAGTCCCCGACTCCCCACCGACAGGGGAGCCGCTTCATAAGCAGTGAAGCAGGTCTGCAGGTGTCTATCTTTCTCTCCCCCTCTCTGTCTTCCCCTCCTCTCTCCATTTCTCTCTGTCCTATCTAACAATGACGACATCGATAACAACAACAATAACTATAACAACAATAAAAAGACAACAAGGGCAACAAAAGGGAAAATAAATAAATAAATAAAAATTTTTAAAAAGATACAGAACTCTGGTGGTGAGAATTGTGTAGAATTGTTCACAGTCTTGTTGATCATTATTAAATCACTAATAAATAAATAAAAATAAATAACAAAAGAAAAAAGAAAAAGATATATATACCAATTTATTTAGGTTTTGAGTCATTAAGCAGATAATGCTGAGTGACTACTCAGTGGTGAGATGTCCAAAGACAGAAAAAACCTGATCCACCAACCTCAAGAAGTTAACTTGTAGTAGAGTTAACATTCCCTTCAACATCTGTTTAGATTTCATGAACACCACAAAGTTTTAAAGCAGAAGAGAAGAATAAATAAACACCTAAAATTCTATCCACAGTAATCTTTTCACCTCTTATTAGAGACACTGCTTGGACCTTTATAGACAAGATAGTCCACTCGAGTCCTTTCAAGTCTGATTAAAGAGGTTACAAAATCTCTCTGACTTTTCATTCTCTCATTTGTACAAAAGCTAGTAGTACTTACGGGTGTCAGGTTGCGTGGCGGGGAAGAAAGCCAGAGCCAACCTGGGCTGCTGCTTACTCAGCCATGTGGGAGAGAAACCAGGGACTCGTGGTTGATTGGAACGCAATACAATGCCTTTATTGATCTGAGTCACTGCCTATATATCTTTTGAAAGGAAATGGCTAGGAGAGGGGGTGGAGAGAAGAAAAGAGCTCGAAGGTAGCAAGCTTCCATAACAGCTGTTGCCAAGGTTCTGACCAATGGGGATTAAACCAATACCCTGCAGGCAGGGCGGGTCTCAGGCAAAACAATGATTATGTAAATAGACCACAGCATCAAGTATTGCAGGGGACCTGGTGTGATGACCAATATATTGGGTTTCCATAAAACATGCTACACAGTTGGTAATGGGTTTACTGGAACATAGTAAAGGCCCAGATTAATGTTAATTGATTTCACTAATAATATTATTTACAGATATTCAGCTCTTGGTTCATACTCAGTGTTAATGGTCTTTCCCTAAAGGAAACAGGAAGAGTTAGGTATGTCTTAAATTTTCACCCAATATGAAAGACCTCAAATAAATCAATATCCTCTTAGCAATTAAAGGGAAAAAAATCTCATTGTATTGTAAGAGATGTTAGGAAAGAATGAAAAAGTTTCCCTGAAACCAAGATTATAATGTAGTATTATATCAAAGGCAATATAAGCATATGCCTTTCCTGTAATCTTCCTGTGTCTGAGCAAGTGTGAGAATTACACGCCCCATTAGCACCTGGATAGAAGTGAAGACTGTGTGATTTCTGTGAGACCAGAGAATAATAAGAGGATACTGACTCTAAAAGAAAAACGCTAGCTTCCCACACTGTCTCAGGTGACCCTTGTAAAGACCCTTGTTAAGCCCATGTGAGCAGCCCTTTATGAATCAATATTCTCCCTAGTACCACACTGCTAATCAGACAAATGTTGTGAGCAGTCAGTAACAGACAAAGGTCTCAACTTAAATAATTTTTCATGTTTACTTCTCTGTTCTGCAACTCAACTCAGTTTAAGATCATCACAACACAAAGCAAAGTCTCTGTGGGGTTGAGAAGGAGGGGCTTTGGGATCTTGGTGCATGATGTTGGGAAAGGCTCTGAGTTGGGAAGGAGAGCATTCTGCAGAGACACGTCATGGGAAGATGCAAAACTATTCCTATGTATCAACAACCATTAACCCCCCATAAAATGATTTTTAAAAGATGATCAAAATACAGATCTATAAAGATTTAACACAGAAGCCATTTTCATATATTTCATATATTTCTCTCTCTGTTTTTATTTTATCAGCGATTTAATAATGATTGACAAAATTCTGGGATAAGAGGGGTATAATGCTATATGATTCCCACCACCAAACTTCTGTGTCCCATCCCATCCACTGGACTGTTTTTGTTGTTGTTGTTTTAATTTCTTAAAATATCTCTATTTATTCATTGGATAGAGACAGATAGAAATCGAGAAAGAAGGGGTGATAGAGAAGAAGAGAGACAGAGAGACACCTGCAATACTGCTTCATCACTCCTGAAGCTTTCCCTCTGTAGGTGGGGACCAGGTACTCAAACCTGGGTCCTTGCACATTTTAACATGTGCGTTCAACCAAGTGCACCACCACCTGGTCCCCTATTGTGTTGTTGTTTAAATTGTGGTTACCAGAGCTTCGCCTCTCCAATTTTTTAATATGTCCTGTAACCATAATTTTCTTTTTTATTATTGTCTTTATTTATTCACCGGTTAGACACAGAAATTAAGAGCAAAAGGGTGAGAGGAAGAGAGACAGAGAGACACCTGCAGCCCTGCTTCACTATTCGCAAAGCTTTCCCCCTGTAGGCCAAGGTCTCAAACCCAGGTCCTTACTCATTGTAACATGTGCTCAACTAAGTGTGCCACCACCTGGCCCCTCTAACATTTTTTTTCCAGATAGAAAGAGAGACAGGCACAGAAAGTGAGAGAAATATACCACAACATAAAAACTTCCTCCACAACAATGGGGCCTGGACTCAAACTTTTGGGTTTGAGTTAAAACAGGCAGACTATCCAGATAAGCTACCTTGTGGTCCCAGCATTTCCATCTTAATGCAGAAGTAACTGACTTAACAAGAGGTGACAACAGTAAATAAAAAATGAAGAAGAATGAATCACATAGCTACTAAGAAAAAAAATAGCACTAGTGTATTGCACCAAAGTAAAAGTCTGGGGTGGGGGGTGGGGGGCTCAGGTCCCAGAATATGATGGCAGAGGAGGACCTAATGGGGGTTGAATTGTCATGTGGAAAACTAAGAAATGCTACACGTGTGCAAACTTTTGTATTTTACTGTTGGCTGTAAACCATTAATCCCCCAATAAAGAAAGTTAAAAAAAAAATTAAAAAAAAGAAAAAATTAACACATCAAATAAACCATCCAGCCAAAGTTGATTTGAAAGCAACATCATTTGATGCCCATTTGTTAAATGAGATGGCACTTAAAGTTATTATTTTATTAAACTATTACATGAAAGTTATCCCACATTATTTTTTAGATTAACAGTTAACGATTAATAGGAAAGTAGACTTAGAAGCCAAGATGGCCTCTTGGAGACAACACTTGGTGTGAACTCTGAAAAGAAGCAGCTTTCAACCTGGGATTCTCCAGAGAGACCACCAGGTTCCAGATGCTAACATGATGCCAACCGGACTTCCCTGGGCATACGACCCCACCAATATGTCCTGGAGCCCCATTTCGCCAGAGCCCTGCCCCACTAGGGAAAGAGAGATACAGGCTGGGAGTATGGATTGTCCTGTCAGTGCCATGTTCAGCAGGGAAGCAATTACAGAAGCCAGACCTTCCACCTTCTGCATCCCATAATGACCCTGGGTCCATACTCCCAGAGGGATAAAGAATAGGAAAGCTATCAGGGGAAGGGATGGGATACGGAGTTCTGGTGGTAGGAACTGTGTGGAGTTGTACCCCTCTTATCCTATGGTTTTTGTCAGTATTTATTTTTTTATAAATAAAAATTTAAAAAAATAGGAAAGTAAAAATACCATTAATGGAGTATCTATGGATGTACAAAAAGGAGTTAGTTACATCACAAGTATAATGTCAGTGTTGGAACCATTAATCTACTAAAATTAAAGTGAGTTATATTCCTTTACTCTATCTTGAAACGTCCTAAGTAACTTGACCTGGACTTTCTAAGAGTGAAACAATCACCACATTCCCACATTCCTAGCCACATGACTTCATTCTATAACTAGGAAAGCTCATCAAAATTATGAAATGTAAATTTTGTACCCAAGACTAGTCAGAGCAAGGCTTTACCCATTCATTTAAATATACATTGACCTCAATGAACCAGGTCCTACACACACAGTTATGCACATAAATACTGACGTACTGATGGAAGCTGCTCAAGAGAAGCCTAAAGAGAACATCGTTACCTCACCCGGAATGTGGAATCTCCAACTTGAGGTCATGAAGTCCATGTCGCCAATAAGGGAAGCGACTTGGAGATCTTGGTCTGCACTTCCCCATTGGGAACATAAGCGCTCTTTTTCTTTTTCTTTCTTTTTTTTTTTTCCTCCAGGGTTATTGCTGGGCTCGGTGCCTGCACCATGAATCCACCGCTCCTGGAGACCATTTTCCCCCCTTTTTGTTGCCCTAGTTGTTGCAGCCTCGTTGCGGTTATTATTGCCATTGTATTATTGCCTCTCTCTATTATACGATCCCAAACAGCCAGGCTCTTTTCACAGTGCTAGATGGAATAAAGACTTGTCATCCAACCTGTGCTGGATTAGCACAGTCATCGGCCAAGCCTTTCCCGCTATGAGACAAATTCTCAAGATCTTCCCGCACAGTCATCACCGCCCAGCTATCATCCACATTGGTCTCCAGCTCCCACTGATTCTGTGCTCGAAGAAACTAAGATGGAACTTTCAGAAAGCAAACTGGCATCTGTTCAGTGATCTTACCAACAAATCTATTCCTGCAATTCCAATTAACTCTATCCCCTCTGAAGATTCCTACAGGCGCTTCCGCCAAGCCATCTTCAAAGCAGCTTCCCAAGCCATTCCTCGTGGGAGACGTGCTAACTATACGCCTTGTCTTGATGCTGAATGCGAGCAACTACTAAAGCAGTATGATGAGTCGGGCGACCCAGATGTGGCTGACCATCTCATTGCCTCCCTGGATGCAGCACGCCAAGCCTGCTGGCAACAACTCAGGGAATGTCTGAACTTCACCCACTCAAGTAGGAAGGCCTGGAAGCTTCTTCACAGACTGGGTGGTGGTAGCCAACCCCCTCCCGTCTCCCATCCTCCCGTATCTCCAAACTCAGTGGCCAGTCACCTAACTCAAGTTGGACGTTCTAAGATCGACCCAGTCTGGAAAAGAGAAATTTCCCACAAGTGGTCATCCCACTTCTGGTTATCTTGTCCATCTCCAAAACTCTCTCCCTTTACACTGTCTGAACTGGAAGACGCTTTGAAGAGGGTCAAACCGGGAACAGCTGCTGGCTACGACAACATCACCCCAGAACTCATTCTTAACCTGGGTCCCGCGGCAAAGAAGTGGCTCGCTTCATTCCTGTCCCACATCTTGGAATCTGAGTCTATGCCCAAAGTTTGGCGTCGTGCGAGGATAATAGCGGTTTTGAAACCAAAGAAAGACCCAACACTGGCCGCCAGCTATAGACCAATTTCTCTCCTCTCCATGTGTTACAAACTCCTTGAGAGGCTGCTTCTGTCACGTATTTCTCCTCTTACAGAGAAATTCCTATCACCCGCCCAAGCTGGTTTCCGCCCAGGAAGATCTACCTGCGAACAAGCCCTGGCCCTCTCAACTTACATTGAAAATGGATTCCAGAAGAATTTAAAGACGGGTGCTGTCTTTGTTGATCTCACAGCAGCCTATGACACGGTCTGGCACCGTGGTCTCCTAGTCAAGATCTCAAGATGCCTGCCTCCATGGGTGGCCAACACTATATCGTTTCTTCTCCAAAACAGAAGATTCCGGGTGCATCTGGGTGACAAGTCTAGCAGATGGAGACTTGTCTCAAGTGGCCTCCCCCAGGGCTCTGTTCTGGCTCCTACGCTATTTAATATTTACATCAATGACCTCCCAGAAACTTCTTCAAGGAAGTTCATCTACGCCAATGACATCTGCTGTGCAACTCAGGCATCCAAGTTCGACATCCTCGAGGAAACACTCACAAAAGACATGTCTCTGATATCTGATTACTGTAAAAAATGGCGATGAATCCCTAGCACTGCAAAAATGGTATCATCTGTTTTCCATCTACACCATGCCTTGGCCTGGCGTGAGCTTAATGTGCAGCTTGGCGATACGAGAATCCGGCATGAAGCCCAGCCAGTCTATCTTGGCGTCACTCTCGATCGCACTCTGTCATTTCACAAACATCTCATAAAAACTGCAGCAAAGGTGGGCGCGAGGAATAACATCATTGCAAGACTGGCCAGCTCCTCATGGGGCGCGAGTGCTTCCACACTAAGATCATCATCTCTGGCATTATGCTATTCCACTGCAGAATACTGTGCCCCAGTATGGTTCCGTAGCCCCCATGTCCACTTGGTCGATTCCAAATTATATTCCTCCATGAGGATAATTTCTGGAACCATCCGTTCCACCCCGGTTCCATGGCTGCCAGTTCTTAGCAACATCGCCCCGCCAGATATTCGTCGGGATGCGGCATCATCTAAGTTCATTTCCCACGTCTACGCTCGACCGGACGTGCCAATATAAGCGGAGATCTTCGCCCACCCTGTCCAACGCTTGACGTCTCATCACCCAATCTGGTCCCCTACGCCTACACTGAACTTCTCTGTTCCAGTCTCTTGGAAACAGAGTTGGCAGTCAGCTGAGGTCAAGAACAAACACCTCATCACAGACCCCTGCGAGCGTCAACCCGGCTTTGACCTAGCACGTTATGATCGGGCCCTCCTCAATCGCTATCGAACAGGCCATGGCCGGTGCGCCACTATGTTCCATCGCTGGGGAGCCAGAGACGACCCGAACTGCCCCTGCGGCTCCAGACAGACTATGACCCACATAGTCAACGACTGCCACCTCTCCAGATTCAAAGGAGGTCTCGAAACTTTACATCAGGCTCAACCTGACGCTGTTGACTGGCTACGGAAGAAGGGCAAACGCTAGAAGAACAATTGCCATTGTTGACGTTGCTTTGTTGTTGGATAGGACAGAGAGAAATGGAGAGAGGAGGGGAAGACAGAGAGAGAGGGGGAGAGAAAGACAGATACCTGCAGACCTGCTTCACAGCCCGTGAAGCGACTCCCCCGCAGGCTCGAACCGGGATCCTCACGCCGGTCCCTGCGCTTTGGCCACGTGCGCTTAACCCACTGCGCCACCGCCCGACTCCCAAGAGCTCTTTTTCTAAACCAATGTCACCATCCACATAAAATGTCAATTTGAAAAGTCATGAGCTTGCCCCAAGACGGACTAGTAACCAATGGGAGTGTGTCTCCAGCCACAATGTGCATAATAACACAGCACTATAAACCTCTCCACACTGCTTGCCAGCAACTCTGTGCTCTCTGAGAAACAAGCAACCTGGTAACGGCCCGAGGAATTGAGTCCACTACCTGGCTTTCTCCATGGCTCCTCCCATTCTCCGCTTTAAAGATGGACTTGGGCTTTCGGGACTTGAAGTTGCCCATGCTGGGTTTCAGCACTCCGTCCACCTGCACAGTCTGCTCCACATGCTGCTGAGGCTCATGGGAGGCTGGTGAGGGCTCCTCTAGGGGAGCCCTGGAGTTGGGGTAGTTTTCTTTATTGTCTTCATCTCTGAAACAGCAAAGGCTTCATTTAGAAAATGCCAAAAAACAAAATACTAAACTGCTGCAGGAGGAAGGAGTTAGCGATATCTACGGCTACTGTATTTATGTGGTGTTAATGTGCATTTATTTGTACCTAGCAAATTATTTGTTTATTTATTGCCACCAGGATAATCTCTGGGACTATGTACCTATATGGTGAATCCACTGCTCCAGGGGGCTATTTGTTTTCTTTTATTTATTACTTATTATTATTTTTATTTGACAGGACAGAGACAAATTGAGAGGAGAGGGAAATAGAGAGGGAGAAAAAGACATTTGCAGCACACAGGATTTCAGAAGCTTCCCCTTTGTGAGTTGGAACAGGGGACCTGAACCTTTGTTCCAGCACATGGTAACATATGGATCCAACTGGGCGCACCATCACCTGGGCCTCCTACCAAAGTCTTTAGTGTAGATCTTTGTTATGATTCATTTTGGGATGCATAAATACTATCACTTTCTTCTTTTCATTTATTTTCTCTTCAAGATGCTTTCAGACATCTTTAAATATCCTGTGTTTTCTCTCAGGGCAATAGTGAGAAACTCAAGTTAGATACGGCCACCCTAATTTTATAAACTAAAGAGTTTAAAACCCAGACATTAAGCAAGATGCCATTTAACAAAGAGCCATGGCTGGTCAGGTAAACCTCTAGTCTCTCATACCTGTATCCTTGCTTCCTCACTGGCAATATGAGTCTGTAATGGTCTCCCTATAACTCCCAAAGGCACTGAAAAGTTTAACAGGCTGGCAAAATGGCTCCTTAGATGATCTACCACTTTGTTATGTCAGTGATCCAGGTTCAACATGGTACAGAATGTTCCATCCTCCGAATGGAGGCTGGACAACATACTCTATCTTCCACCAGAGAAAGATGGGTCCTGACATTGGGGCAGCTTGCGATGTCCCTACCATGACCACAGAATGTGAGCTCAGATCTACAGGGATGTAGAGGTCACACAGGCTGAATATGGGCCCCAGATCAGATCAAATCCATGAGGTTTACAGTCAACAATATTTATACCCCTTTCCCATATTAGGGAGCTACTCTCTTCCCTGATCCAGCTTTCTGTTCCTTTTTCCAGTGATATCATGTCTCCAGACAGCAACTTGGATCCACCTGCATATCAGATTTTAGGCACAGGAGAAAAAAATAAATAAAACTAGTATAGTCCCAGACCCTTTGGAATATAACTGAAATAGGCCTACTAGCTATCTACAAAACAGAGACAACAATTCTAGCTTTTAGGTTCATTAGTCAACAACTAGTTTGGCTTTCTATGTTAACTCTCTTTTCAGCCACCAGGATCCAGATGCTACCATGATGCCAATGGGACTTCCTTGGACAGACAACCCCACCAATATGTTCTGGAGCCCTGCTTCCCCAGAGCCCTGCCCCACTAGGGAAAGAGAGAGACAGGCTTGGAGTACAGATCGACCTGTCAACGTCCATGTTCATCGGAGAAGCAATTACAGAAGCCAGACCTTCCACCTTCTGCATCCCATAATGACCCTGGGTTCATCCTCCCAGAGGGATAGAGAATAGGAAAGCTATCAGAGGAGAGGATGGGATATGGAGTTCTGGTGGTGGGAACTGTGTGGAGTTGTACCTCTCTTATCCTATGGTTTTTGTCAATGTTTCCTTTTTATAAATCAAAGCTAAAAAAAAAAAAATAGAAATACAGCAATAGTGGGAGACTTCAACACCCCACTCTCAGATTTAGACAGATCAGCTAAGCAGAGAATCAACAAAGAAACAAGAGAATTAAACAAAGGGATGAACAGACTAGGAATACTGGACATTTTCAGAGTTCTTCACCCCAAAAAACTGAAATACACATTCTTTTCAAATCCACACAGCACATCCTTAAGGATAGACCACATATTAGGCCACAAAGACAGTATCAACAAATTCAAGAGCAGTGAACTCATCCCAAGCATCTTTTCAGACCACAGTGGAGTAAATCTAACATTCAACAACAAACAGAAAATTACTAAAAGTCACAAAATTCGGAAACTCAACAACATGCTACTTACTGAGTCAGAGAGGTACTCAAGCAAGAAATTCAAATGATCCTGGAAACATATGAGGATAGGTGAAGCAGGGGCTACAGGTGTCTTCTCTGTCTCTCTCTTTGTCTCCTCAATTGCTCTATTTAATAACAAATAACCATTTTTAAAATAAAATGCTTATAAATATTCTTTGCTTCCACTGATATAGATACACTTCAAATAAACTAGCATAGTGTTCAATACATGCTCTGATATTGATTGTCAGACCTATTAGAAATTTCTAGATGTTTAAAAAAATATAATGATTTTAAGGAAAAAAAATATTAACCAGGGCCTCTGGCATAGATTTTTAAATTTTCTCTTACAAATATTGAAGAGTTATTTTGTTGATTATGTTCTCTTTTACCAGGTAGCACTAAGTCTGTCTTTAGCTTTAAGTTTAACTGCCTCCACACTGTTGTTCTATTTCCACTCCTTAGTCAACCACATCCTGGCTATGCACTAGCCATTCTTTTCCTGTATTTAATTTGATCTCTCCCTGGATTCTAACTGGAATTCATGCTCTCCTGATAAGAAGTTAAGGGAAGAGTTACCATATAAAGTCAAACAAATAGTTGGGAAATCATGAACCTAAAGACTGAAATATTGCAGATGAGGAGTTGGGGGGGGGGTCTCCGTTTTGTAGATAGTTAGTAAGCCTATTTTAGTTATATTCCAAAGGTCCCATGACAATAATAGAGTTTTGGGTTTGTTTTTTTTTTCTGAGCCTGACATCTTTTTCAGCTACCAGGTTCCAGATGCTAGCAGGATGCCAACCAGACTTCCCTGGACAGACAACCCCACCAATGTGTCCTGGAGCCCCACTTCCCCAGAGCCCTTCCCCACTAGGGAAAGAGAGAGACAGGCTGGGAGTATGGATCGACCTGTCAACACCCATGTTCAGCGGGGAAGCAATTACAGAAGCCAGACCTCCCACCTTCTGCACCCCATAATGGCCCTGGGTCCATACTCCCAGAGGGATAAAGAATAGGAAAGCTATCAGGGGAGAGGATGGGATACGGACTTCTGGTGGTGGGAATTGTGTGGAGTTGTATCCCTGTTATCTTATGGTTTTTGTCAATGTCTTCTTTTTATAAATAAATTAAAAAAAAAAAGAAGTTAAGAAAATGTATTTTCTCTTTTATTTTTAAAGAGATAGCTCAAGTTATAGGTATAGAAATTCTTTCTTTAATGGTATTTTCTCTTTAGCTTTTGGGTCTTTGATTCATGAAGGATTGCTTCTTTGCTGGCCATGATAGAAGTTCTTTTATGGGAGGTCTTTACAAGGAGCTTAAGAGGAAAACTCACCAGCTTAACTTCTTTCTTTCTTTCTTTCTTTTTTTTTTTCTACCAGAGCACTGTTCAGCTCTGGTTTATGGTAGGACTTTGGAGCCTCAGGCATGAGAGTCTCTTTGCATAACCATTATGTTATCTGCCTCTGCAGCTTAATTTCTTACCTCCCAAAGCCCCTCACTACCATCCAGATCTCAGGATTCTTGCCACATTCAACTAACTACTTATTATTTATTCAAGTGATGTTATTCTCTCTACTCGCTCATGGTTTTCCATAAATTGCTCTCTCTGCTTGGCCACATCATCTTTTTCTTGATCTTATATTAAAAGAAAAAAGAAGATGGAGAAGGAGGAGAAGGAGAAAGAGGAGAAGGAGAAGGAGGAGGAGAAGAAGGAGAAGGAGGAGGAGGAGAAGGAGGAGGAGGAGAAAGAGAAACTATTCATCCCAGAAACTTATCTGTGCTGCTTGGAAGGGGAGACAGCTGTGTCTCTTCCATACTTTGGCATTTTTCTGACACATAAAATAGATCTTCAGTAAGGAAGTGAAGGACAAGGATGAGATAAAATAATAATTAATAATAATAATAAGCTTTTTAAAAATATTTATTTTATTTATTTATTCCCTTTTGTTGCCCTTGTTGTTTTATTGTTGTAGTTATTATTGTTGTTGTCGTTGTTGGATAGGACAGAGAGAAATGGAGAGAGGAGGGGAAGACAGAGAGGAGGAGAGAAAGACAGACACCTGCAGACCTGCTTCACCGCCTGTGAAGCGACTGCCCTGCAGGTGGGGAGCCGGGGTTCGAACCGGGATCCTTATGCCGGTCCTTGTGCTTTGCGCCACCTGCGCTTAACCCGCTGCGATACAGCCCGACTCCCATATATACATATATACAATTATACCCTATTATCATCTTGTAAATCAATAATAATAATAATAATAAGAAGAAGCTATTTTCTTTTTAAAAGATGAGTCTTCAACAAATATTTGCTATATAATAAGTAGACTTTAGAGTTAGACAGATGAGTTCACGTTCCACCTCACAAGAGATTGTTATCTTGAGCCTCAGTTTTTCCATTAACAGAATGAGGAGAGCAGCATCAGCTTCCTCTTACTGCTTCCATGAAGCAGTAAAACCTGTGTGAAATTACTTGGAGCAAAGTTAATTGTGAAAGAAATGGTTACTGTGAGGATACTGTTATCAT
Source organism: Erinaceus europaeus (assembly GCF_950295315.1). Classification (NCBI taxonomy): domain Eukaryota; kingdom Metazoa; phylum Chordata; class Mammalia; order Eulipotyphla; family Erinaceidae; genus Erinaceus; species Erinaceus europaeus. The sequence continues at coordinate 11,002,964 of NC_080162.1, forward strand.
ATCAGGAATTCTTTGAAAACCAAGACCGTTCCCCAGACACTCAGCGACATGACATATTGGATAACTCTAGAATGACTTTCAGGTCTGTGGCTGGAACGTTGAGATCCTTTATTTATCTTAATTCAATAGAGATTTCTTAAGCATACTTCATAGGCTCTCTCTTGGGTGCCAAGGAGGGTATGAAATGATAGATAACAAAACGTGCCTCATGATAATCTATTAGAAATAAGGCATGAGATTGAGAAGAATTTGAAAAGCACTAGACCCAAGTGATCTTCATACTTCAGAAGATTCCACACAATAGTGAGTCATACCTGAGACTTGAATAATCAGCCTGGTCTTCATGTAGAGATACTATATCTTCATCACACCTGGGAAGACAGAACAAAACTATGTCAGATTCAACTGTCTGCTGTAGCAGAAGCAGAAGTCTACAATTATCTCAATATTAGCATAGTAAACTAAAACAAAACAACCCTCACCACTATCTCCCAAACTACCTCCACCCACCTGCTAGGATCATATACCAGAGAATGATGCCAATAATGTCTGAGCTAAAAAAACAGAAGCCACTGTCTTTTTTGTACCAATGTTCCGTATCATCTAATCTACCTTAGCAAAGACTTATAGGTTTACAGCACTTGAAGAGACATCCCATCTGGAAATTGATAGATGGAAGGCTGGGTGGTGGTGCACCTGGTTGAACGCGCACGCGTTAAAGTGTTCAGGGACCCAGGTTCAAGGGCCCCAGCCCCTACCCACAGGAGGAAAGCTTCAGGAGTGCTAAAGCAATGTTGTAGGCGTCTCTCTGTATCTCTTCCTCTCTCTATCCCTTTCCTCTCTATTTTTGTCTATCGCTATCAAGTTAAGAGAGATGACAAAAAAGAAAGAAAAAGAAAAAGAAATTGGTAGAGGGTTGCTAATTCATAGGGAAGTCAACAACATGCTTCTTGGCATTTTCTCAGCTTCATGCCATCTCCCTAACACACTAGCTCCTATTTGACTTGCTCTATTAACTTGCAGGCTTTTCAATTTTTTCCCCCAAATCTAGACAAGCCTTGGTATAAATACCTGGCTCTTCTATACTGAAACCTTCCCAGCTTTCCATACAGCTCTCTCTCTCTCTCTGTCTCTCTCTGTCTCTCTCTCTGTCTCTCTCTCTGTCTCTCCCTCTCTGTCTCTTTCTCTGTCTCTCTCTCTGTCTCTCTCTCTGTCTCTCTCTCTCTCGCTTTCTCTCTCTCTCTCTCTGTGTATCTCATAGGAGAGAGACTTTATTGCTGTTCTTAGTCATTCCCAACCCACTTCACCCCACCCGACTTCAGCATAGAAAGCTTTTTATGCTTTTTCCATATTCAAATCCTACACATTCTTCATTCTCAAGATTCACTGCCCTGCATGAATCTTCCCAGCCTAGTTCGCCTCTGTGTCCTGTTTATCCTTTAAGCACAGTCCATATTGATTCTTCATTATGAAATTTGGTCACCGACAATATTTCCTTTCATAAAGTTATGGAATTCCATTCTATCTCTAAGATCCTTCTAATTAACTCTATGAGAGAAAAGTCACTGTATATTTTCTCTAGATAACTACCACAGTGCTACACAGAGTAGGCACTCAATAAAATGCTCAGATCAGTTAATTAGTATTGATTTTTTTTAAGTTGGGTTAGTCTTGAAATAATTCAACAAGTATTTATTAATCATTTACTGACTTGCAGGTACTGCACTGAGTACTGGAACTGTGTTTAGTTTGTTGGCTGGTTGGTTTTGCCTCCAGGACTATCACTGGGGCTCAGTGCCTACACTATGAATCCACTGCTCCTGGTGGCCATCTTTTTCTCTTTGGACAGGACAGAGAGAAACTGAGAGGGAAGGTGAAAATAGAGGGGAGAGAGAAAGACACCTGCAGACCTGCTTCACTGCTTGTGAAGTGACCCCTCTGCAGGTGGGGAGCCGGCGTCTTGAACAGGGATCTTTGTGTGGGTCCTTGTGCTTCACACTATGTACTTTTAACCTGGTGCACCACAGTCAGGCCCCCTGGAACTGTGCACTGAAACTCTCTGGGATTTATAATAAGTCACCAAGTTTTCTATTTCTAATCCAATCTGTGGATAAGTATTTCGGTAAAAAATATCGAAGGAATATCAAATTCACCTAAAGTATTAAATATTTACTTCCTATTCCTGGACTTTCTTGTCTCAGCCTAGTTACAAACTATTTTTTATAGACTAGTGTCTTTTTAGGTCTTTCTATTTGCCTGCTGCACTTACTGAGTCACTGCAAACTCATGTGTCCCTCAGACTATACCAAAATAGACTACATACCTTCTTCCAACTTGAAGACCCCAAATATCATCTGCTATATTCTTATCTTTAGGTTCCTTATTATTAAGCAATTTGTTCTGCTTTGTATCTTAATGCTTTTCAGTCACCAAGTTTAGATGCTACCATGACACCAACCTGACTTCCCTGGGCAGAACACCTCACCAACATATCCTGGAACCCCACCACTCCAGACCCCCGGGGAAGCAATTCAGAAGGGAAAGCGGGGAAGCAATTACAGAAGCCAGACCTCCCACCTTCTGCATCCCATAATGATCCTGGGTCCATACTCCCAGAGGGATAAAGAATACCTTTAACTATCGATTGTCTTTTTGAACCCTAAGACAGCAGGAATCTCACATCTCCACTATAGAGCCCCTATTTCCCCCAGTCCTGGAACCCTTGGATAGGGCCCACTTTCCCGTATGCATCTCCCAATCCAAACCAAATAATATTGAATCCACCGATCACAACCTAACCAACGCAATGATTGCCACCTCAACATGCTTCACCTCAGACTGTGTCCAGAGACTTCACGTGTGGAATGACAACCCTTCAGCTTCATTACTCGGGTGAGACCTTTCCTTTCATAGTACACTCTAATTTCATCTCAAGTAGTTCACTTTCTAACAAAGTCCCATAACCTAGATATACACCAGTTTCTGTGAGAGACAGCTTATGTTCACACGTATCCATAAACTACTGCAAAATATATACCTGAAAGCAGAAGTACACTAGAGTTTGCAGTGAGTACCTCCCTAACACTTCCTCTCCACTATTCCAAGCTTGGGATCCATGATTGCTCAACAAATTGTTTGGCTTCATATGTTAACTCTCTTTTCAGTCACCAGGTTCCAGATGCCACCAGGATGCTGGCCAGGCTTCCCTGGATTGAAGACCCCACCAATGTGTCCTGGAGCTCAGCTTCTCCAGAGACACACCTTACTAGGGAAAGAGAGAGGCAGACTGGGAGTATGGACCGACCAGTCAACGCCCATGTTCAGCGGGGAAGCAATTACAGAAGCCAGACCTTCCACCTTCTGCAACCCATAATGACCCTGGGTCCATGCTCCCAGAGGGATAGAGAATGGGAAAGCTATCAGGGGAGGGGGTGGGATATGGAAATTGGGTGGTGGGAATTGTGTGGAGTTGTACCCCTCCTACCTTATGTTTTTGTTCATTAATCCTTTCTTAAATAAAAAAAATTTTTTTTAAAAAAAAGAAAGCTTCTAATAGAGGGAGTGGGATGTAGAACTCTGGTGGTGAGGATTAAGTGGAATTGTACTCCTCTTATCCCATAATCTTTATCGATCATTATTAAATCACTAATAAAATAATCAGTCAACTTATTCAATTTATAATGTTACCCTTAATGAGATGAACTAAATTTCATTTCTGTTTCATGTTTTTAACCATCAGTAGTCCTCTCTATGTACATCATGGAAAAACTACATTCATAATTATTGCCTTCTTATTTCCTTTGTAGAAATTTATTTTAACAGAGCATGCAAATAAAAATATTTCTATATTATGTGATATGCAATGTGAATAAAAATATTTCCCAATCAAAGTAATATAGCTAAGCTGAAAACCAATGAAAAAACACAAGCTCAGAGTTCAACAATAAGGAGTTGGATAGAACTTTCTGCCTACATTTGATCTATTAATCTTCCTTCTCATCGTATAATTAATTCTAAAAAACTCAAAATTCTGCACCGGAATATACAAAATTATAACGTCTTCTGAAGTATGAGGCTGATACAATTTTAAGGCTTATTAAGTGTACAATTCTAGCAATAGCTTAAGGAAATCACTTAAGGAAGCAAATGTAACAATGAACTTGATCTCCCTCCTAACTAACACAGCACACATACATCCCGGTCAACTGAGTTTCCATTGGCTTGCAAGAAGAGCATGTTTTGACTTCATTAGCATATACTTTTGACCATTATACTCATTCTGTACCCAAGGGCCCCTGAAAAGTGTAGAATACTAATGAAATTATAAAATTGGATCCATGATGGAAATGTATATTTGCATATGCTTAACTCAAACCAAGTGTTTTATAGGCTTTGCATGGCATTCCTGCCTACATAGTAGTGTACTACTGGAATTTAGAGACTAAATTCATCAGTGATCTCATTCTCAGATATTCAAAACTGGGCAGTGGCATGATTCAAAACTAAATGTGATGTTTTCTTTTTCCAACGTGTACCTTGTGGCCTATGAGTGGGTCTTGAAAGGTAGCTTGAGCTCCTGGTTGCCACCTGTGGGGGGGGGGGGCCTTCTCAAGCAGTGAAGGAATACTGAAGGTCTCTCTCTCTTTCTCTCTCCCCTTCTCTCTCTCCCTCTCTCCTTCTATCCCCACCATTTCCATTTCTCTCTATTATAAAAATATTTTTTTAAAGCAGTATGGCCATGAAGAGTAGTGGTTTCATCAGGCAGCCACTGAGCCCCAGCAATAAGTCTGGTGGCAATTAAAAAAAAAAAAAAAGAAAGAAAGAAGGGAGGGAGGAAGGAAGGCAGGCAAAAGAAAGAATGGAGCTACTAGTCTTTCTGTTTTTTAACTATCATAGAGAACTTGAACAGAAAATGTGAGTATAGAAATATCTAAGTGTTATTTTTAAAATGGCTTAGACATTATCCAAGCAGGTTTCCACCCCCACCCCCACCCAAAGCAGAGCAATCTTATGAAATATGCCCTAGTCTGTAATGGTGTAAAGCAAAGAAACAATTGTCATTATTTATATGAGAAAATAATTAGTGTTGCCACACACAAAAATAAACTACCGAATTGCACCTGATACCACATAAATACCTAAAATAATACATGTGGTCAAACCAGGAGTGATATGGCAAGTTCATAGCTTATCTAAAGAAGTATAGTCCCTCCAGCAGGAGCTTGGCAGTGTCTCTCTTGTTGCTCAGGATGTAGGTTGCCTCTACAATGATTACTGGAAGTAATTAGAAGACAAAACAAAACAAAGATCTCTGAATGACAGTTTCACTTTGTGCCTTTTGCTGTAAAATCAGAAATTCTTTCAGTTAGTGAAAGTATGCACTAACATAGGTCTTTCATAAAAATGAAGCTTCAAGAACTTAACTCTAAGTGGCAGAAGTATTCCTGTGTGTGTGTGTATGTGTGTGTGTGTATGTGTGTGTGTTGGATTGCAGTACAAAAAAGTTTTTATTTTTGTTTTTGTTTTCGCTACTAGAAAAAAATTAAGGGGGCAGCCAGTGGCACATCTGGTCAATGTACAAGTTGCCATGTGCAAGGACCCCAGTTCCGGCTCCTTGTCCCCACCAGCAGGAGGGCAGCTTCAGAAGCAATGGAGTAGCATTGCAGGTGTCTCTCTGTCTCTCTTTCTTCCCATCCCCTCTCAGTTTCTCTCTGTCTGATCAAGTAAATATAACTAGTAAATATATCCTTTTAAAAATAAGTGATCAGAGTTTGGTCAAATAGCAGGATACAAAACATCAGTGTTTGGGTGGGGGAGAAAGCATAATGGTTATACAAACAGGCTTTCATGCCAGAGGCTCCAAAGTCCCAGGTTCAATCCCCCACACCACCATAAGCCAGAGCGGAGTAGTGCTTTGGTGTTTCTCTCCATGTATCTCTCTGCCTGCATCTCTCTCAAAAATAAAATATTAAAAAAAAAACATCAATACCTATGAATCTGTTGAATTTGTATATACAAATAATATAAAGTCAGTTAGCTGAAAGGAAAATAATCCTATTTATAATTGCATCAAAAAAAAAGATAAACAACTAGAAGTAACCTTAACTAAGGAAGCAAAATACCTATACAATGGAAAACTAAGGACACTGTCAAGGTAAGAAAAAGACACAGATGTGGATCACCCCACAACAAAAGGCTCTGGGGAATGAAAAGATGGGAGCAGGCGGCAAGAGCCTGGGCGTCCTAGAATATGAGTGTAGGGAAGGAAGGGCATAAGTTGGAGTCACAGTGCTCTGCAGACACTAATCTTGGGGACTCGAAATGGCACCCATGTGTCAACAGCTGTATTTTAAATCATTAACCCCTCAACAAAAAAAGAAGAAAAATAGAAGTCAGGGAGTCGGGCTGTAGCGCAGCGGGTTAAGCGCAGGTGGCACAAAGCATAAGGATCCCAGTTCAAACCCCGGCTCCCCACCTGCAGGGGAGTCGCTCCACAGGCAGTGAAGCAGGTCTGCAGGTGTCTATCTTTCTCTCCCTCTCTCTGTCTTCCCCTCCTCTCTCCATTTCTCTCTGTCCTATCCAACAACGACAACAACAATAAAACAATAAGGGCAACAAAAGGGAATAAATTAAAAAATATATATAAAAAAAGAAGTCATATTTTAAAAAGAAGAAGAAAAATAGACGTCACAAAGAGTTAAAAAGACAGGCTATGTTCCTGCATTAGAAAAAAATAAACATTGTCAAAATGACCATTTTACGAAAAACAATTTACAGATTCAACACACAGGATCACTATCAAAATCTCAGTGGTACCCTTTAAGGAAACAGAACAAAGCATACTGAGATTTGTTGAAGACCAGACAAGCCCTGGATAGTCAAAGCAATCTGAGAACAAAGGAGAAACATAGAGGCATTAGGAGCCCTGACTTCACATTACAGTATGAAGCAACAGTCATTATGATGGTTGGTGAGGGAGTCAGCTCCCGCGAGAAAGTGCAGAAATCGCAGGCCAGGTACTGCATAGGCCAGAACTCCTTGTTCTGCTTCTCCCTCTCTTTTTCTCATGAAATAAATGAATCTTTTTTTAATTAGAAAACAGGATGCTATCGGAACAAAACAAGCACACAGACCATTTTAACATAACAGAGAGACCCAAAACAAAGCCCCACACCTGTAGACATCCCATCAAGGGTAGAGGAATCCAGGTCATGCAATGGAGAAAGGAAAGGCTCTTTAACACATGGCACTGGGACACCTGTACCTTCAAGTGCAAAAACATAAAACTAGGTCACCACATAACACCACACACAAGATGACCTCAAAATAGACCAAACACTTGAAACAAAGAAAGAAAGGGAAGACACAGGGTGAAATGTAGACAAACCGCAGTCTGGTGGAGTAGATTCAAAGACTCTGAAGGGTTGGGGGGTGGGGTTCAGAGAAGGTTGAAAGGGGTCTGGGGGGGGAGTGCTTTATGGGAGAAGAAGTCTGTTGGCAGAAAAGGTGTGTGAAGACAACTACCACAGGGAAGTTAAGACAGTGCACACTTGACAACAACTCTCTTATAAATTATGGTTTCCTCCAATAAAATGAGTTTTTTTTAATTTCTTTATTGGGGGATTAATGTTTTACAGCCAGCAATAAAGACAATAGTTTGTACATGAGTGCTCTTTCTCAGTTTTCCACATAACAATACAACCCCCACTAGGTCCTCTGTCATCCTGTTCCAGGACCTAGTTGTACTCTGCCCCCCATCCACCCCAGAGTCTTTGACTTTGATGCAGTACACCAGGTGATAAAATGATTTTTAAAAGGTTTAGAAGCAGACCTCAAACCATAAAATACACACAAGTACATAAAAGATAAATATGAAACATGGAAGTGATAAGAGACCACAGGACCTCAATATAAAATGTGTTTGGAGACTCAACCCGATTAGCAAGGCAATGAAAAGGAAGCTCTTAAAAAGTGCTACCACTTTATATTTAAAATATTTACACATCAAAAGAAATTACCACGAATATTAAACTGCACCCTAAAAATTGGTAGGAGATATTTGCATACCCACAAGTGGTGAAAAGCCTACAGAGATAAGGGAACCCTGGAGCCTGGTGGTGGAGCACACAAGGACTTAGGTTTGAGCCCCAGGGCCCCACCTGCAAGTGGAAAGCTTTGCAAGTGGTGAAGATGTGTTGCAGGTGTCTGACTCCTTTCCACTCTTCCGTCTCTATTTCTGATTATCTCTATCTAATAAATAAACATAGATAATTTTTTAAAAAATTGGAGTGGGGGTAGATAGCACAATGGCTGTTCAAAGAGACTCTCATGCCTGAGGCTCCAAAGTCTCAGGTTCAATATCGCCTACACCACCTTAAGTCAGAGCTGAGCAGGGCTCTGGTAAAAAAAAAAAAAAAAAAATTGAAAAGAGAAAAAAGGGAATCCTTATGCACTGTTGGTCAGAAGACATATGAAAAGCAGTATGGATAGAATGTTTCTCAAATAATTAAAAATGGAAATTTTATTCAGTTATTCCATTTCTGAGTAACTAACTAAAAGATACAAATATATGGATATGGATATATCGAACAGATATATGTACCTCTGTTCAGTGCACACTAATTTACAATAGTAAACTTCAATTTAAGTTTATGTTCCTTTTTTCGTACTGTTGCAGCATAGTAAGGGGTGGGCAAAGGGTTGAACGCATTTCTAGTAAATGACTTCCTTTGTGGGTTTAATCAGTCCGATTAAAGAAAGACCCACAGTGCTCTATTTGTATTTTTCCAGATAACATACAAATAATCTGTCCTGGGGGGGGGGGGGGCTGGGTGTCGGCGCATCTGGTTGAGCGCACATGTTACAATGTACAAGCACCCAAGTTCAAACCCCCCACCCCCCAGCTGCAGGGGGAAAGCTTTGCAAGTGGTGATGCAGTGTTATAGGAGTCTCTCTTTCTCTCTCCCTCTTTATCTCCCCCTTCCCCTTCAATTTCTGACTGTCTCTATCTAATAAATAAATAAAGGTAATAAAAATATATTGAAATGCAATCTGTCCTTGCAGTCATTTCTTTGTAAATTGTTCACGGATGTTATTTTGTTGCCTCTGTCAACTACAAACAAGAAAAAGCTCACCCTCCCTTTCACACTATCTCAATGAAGCTGGGCAGTAGTACGCGATGAAGTGGAAATTATGAATTATCTTTACACAAGCGAAGGAACTATCCAGGATTCCAAGGCATCAGGCAGGAAAGTGCATGTGGTTTCTCCTCCGCCACATGGAATAAAGTCAAGACCCAAGTGGAGTCTTGAGGCAACACTCCCTCACAGAGATATAGAGGAGGGAGGATAATTTTTTTCTTAAATAAGAGTGATGAGGGAGTCGGGCTGTAGCGCAGCGGGTTAAGTGCAGGTGGCGCTAAGCACAAGGACCCGAATAAGGATCCTGGTTCAAGCCCTGGCTCCCCACCTGCAGGGAAGTCGCTTCACAGGCGGTGAAGCAGGTCTGCAGGTGTCTATCTTTCTCTCCCTCTCTCTGTCTTCCCCCTCCCCTCTCCATTTCTCTCTGTCCTATCCAACAACAATGACAACAATAATAACTACAACAACAAAACAACAAGGGCAACAAAAGGGAATAAATAAATAAAAATAAATATTAAAAAATTAAAAAAAATAAGAGTGATGAAGCAAGTGACCATAAAATATTCTTTTGCTTGACTTGGGGTGAGTAAGAGAGGCCTCAGACTGTTTTTAGATAAAATGTAATTGTGCCAGAAAGGGAATTTCCACTCTTCCTGTGATAACAAGTTCTATAAAAGTAAAGTTATAAGGGCAGGATTTCCTAAGAGATTTTTCTTTCTTCTTCTCTCCCTTCTCTCCTCCATCTCTCTCTCCCTCTCTCTCTCTCTCTCTCTTTCTTTTTCTCTCTCTTCTCCCCCTTCCTTTTTTTTTTTTAACCTCTGTTCCAAGCCAACTTCTTCAAATAGAAGGAGAGTGACAGAGACAGAGAGATGAGAGGGGAAGATACTGGAGCACTGAACTTTAGACGGGGCTGCAGTCTAAGTCACACACAGGACAAGGGGTTCCTCACAGTGTGCCCCACAACCATCTGTACTGACACGACTTGGAATCCCTAATGAAAATAGGGAGCTTGGACTGTGCTGCCCGCCCCCGTCCCAGCCTCAAGGTCAACTCTCTGAAGTAGGGCGCAGGAACGTGAGTTTAAAATATACCTCTGTGGGGCCAAGTGGCGTTACACCTGGTTGAGCACACGTATTACGATGAGCTAGGACCTGGGTTCAAGTTCCTGGTCCCCACCTGTGGGGGGGTCACCTCACAAGCGGTGAAGCAAGTCTTCAGGTGTCTTTCTCCTTCTCTATCTCCCTCCCCCTCAGTTTCTCTCTGTCGTATCCAAAAAATTGAAAGACAAAAAGGGGACACAGCAGCCGTGGATTTGTGGTGAAGGCACAGAGCCCCAGTGATAATCCTGGAGGGAAAAAAATCTATGTATCATGGAAGATAGGCGAAGAGAAAAAGACGGAAGAAAGCAGAACAAAACTGAGTGCTGGCACACGGTGGTGGTGGTGGGGACTGAGCCTGGGACCTCTAGGACTTCAGGAAGCAAGTTCCTGCTCTAACAGGATGAGCCATACCCCTAGCAAGGAATGATGATTCGTAAAAAATAGATGGTCTTTCCAACCACATCCCAAAGCCAATATGTTTCAACAAGTTTCGCACCAAGCTAACAGTGTACAAGGAACATACCAAGGCTGGGCTGACACCACCACACTCACCTACACTGGGTTCTCTTCTCCTGGAGAAAACTGAGGCAACTTTCTCAGGAGCTCCAGGAACAGCCTTGTTCACAGTTAACATTCATGATAAGCTGGGGTGAAGAATCCTTGCTTTGGATAACTAATTTACTGAAAATTTCATCTCAAACCAAACTTATTGTACAACAGGTTAACCAGAGGAACACAGGAAATAGCCATGGGTTAAAAAGTTAAGTTGGGGAGTCGGGCGGTAGCACAGCAGGTTAAGCGCAGGTGGCACAAAGCACAAGGACAGGCGTAAGGATCCCGGTTTGAATCCCCCGCCTCCCACCTGCAGAGGAGTCGCTTCACAGGCAGTGAAGCAGGTCTGCAGGTGTCTGACTTTCTCTCCCCCTCTCTGCATTTCTCTCTGTCCTATCCAACAATGACAACAACAATAATAACTACAACAATAAAATAACAAGGGCAACAAAAGGGAATAAATAAATAAATATTAATTTTTTTTCAAAAAAAGTTACAGTTGGTATGGAAGGGAAGGTCATCACTATTTTGATATTGAATGAATCTGGATAGAAAAGAAATTGAGTGGTCTGGGGGGTGATGCAGTAATAAAGCTTTGGACGCTCAAGCATGAGGTCCCAAGTTCGATCCCTGGCAGCACATGTACCAGAGTGATGTCTGGTTCTTTCTTTCTCTTCCTGTCTTTCTCATAAATAAATTTAAAAAATCTTTTAAAAAGAAAGAAAGGAAGGAAGGAAGGATGGATGGATGGACAGAAAGAAACTGATCTTGGGAGCCAGGTGGTGGAGCACCTGGTTAAGTGCACACATTATAGTGTTGGAAAATCCAGGTTCAAGCCCCTGGTCCCCACCTGAAGGAGGAAAGTTAAACAAGTGGTGAAATAAGGCTACCGGCATCTGTCTCTCTCTCTTTCTACATCTCCCTCCCCTCTCAATTCCTGCCTCTAGCTGATAATAAATAAATAAATAAATAAATAAATAAATAAATAAAATATTTTAATGCTTTAAAAAAAAAAGAAAGAAAGACCAACTGAATTAGTCAACAACTGCAGAGCCAGTACCAGGCTTGGAAAAAAACCATAGACTAAACTCTGTCACTGAGTGTGTCCTGAAAGCCCCACTCTTTGATTCTTAGAAAAACTGCAGCAGGTCAAGCAGAACCCTATTAGGCTAAACTACCTAATAATCTAATGTACATTAAGGTATTAGCGACAACCTGAACCCACCTCCCATCATGAGAGGCCTTCATCCAAAGGAAATAATCTCTAGACAGAATCTCAGGCACTAGAGAAAATAAATGGGCATGGGTGGACAACAGGAAAAATACATTTTTCTTCATACAAAAATGTCAGTGTCTAAAAGCATCCCTTTTGTGTATGCCAAGACTACACCAGACGTGCACTCAAATACCCAGACCAACCACTTGCTATGTTTCTCTTACTGGACAGTGCACCCTTTGGTCTTGGATCATGTCCAAAGAATGCAGGAAAATGGCTCATATGACGGAGGGGAGCTGAAAAGATTGTATTAGTTAATGGCTAATGGAAAATGATGCTTCTCTGTGCTGTCTTGCACCTACGAAGTTTTTATTAGGTTTTCAAGATGTTCCTTAGGTTGTTTAGATCAGCCAGATGGCTTTCAATTGTCACTCAGTGCCTTTCAAAATAAATCACTGTCACTTCTCTGAAAGCAACAACAGGAACTTATGTAATCAGAGTTCCTTGTTGTGTGTGTGTGTGTGTGTGTGCACACACACACACACACACACACACACACACGCCACACGCACGATGGGGGGGGGGTGTAAAGGGGGATGTCCAGAGACAGGTAGCAGACTTTTCCCCAGTGTTTAACCGCAAAACCTTTAGGGAAAAAAAATGTTCATGTGATGTCTGGGACTAAGTGTCTCCATTTGAAAGCTGCTCTCTGACTGATTCCAAGGATGTGGACACAAAGGGTGTGCTGGCGTGCCAGGCTCAGCAAGCATTTGGTTCCCACCAGTACAGAAAGCTGAGACAGCAATACCTGCTCACCTGAACCAGGAAGGCATGAACTTGTTGGTATGCATGAGACCCTTTCTGTTTCATTTGGTTTAAATCCCCCCTGCTTAACACTATTCTATTTACATAACCACTGTTAACAAGTTCCACCCTCCCTCCAGGGCATTGTGGTTCAGTGATAGGATTCTCACCTGCTCTGCCCCTTCTTTGTCACACTCTGATTTTCACCAGTCACTTTTCTCTCCACCCTCTCTATGTCACATCCTGTTTCCACCCTACTTGGCAAGTATATATAAAGACAGCATTGTGAGTTTTACAGTACTGTACCTTTAGTTTAGCTTAGCTTGGCTTAGATTGGGCTGCGTCCTGCATGAATAAAGAGATACTGCCTACAGCTCAACCATGAGTCCCTGGTCATCTGTTACCCGCCTGTGAAGCCAGCCCGGCGAAAACAACATGACCCGTCGAAAACAACATGAACTCTTGTTTGGCTAGCATACTTGGCTGTGTAACACTTCCTTTTCTCAGATTTCTAGGGAAGAGAAGTTGTAGCACAGTTGACAAACTATCTCATTAATAGAAGGTGGGTCCCAGTCCCAGTGAGGACTGTATATTGCTACTACTAAAATCAACATTTGTTTTAAAATGCCTGTCTATTTACATGACTCCAAAGCTGAACATTAAAAGAATAATATTTCTAAACAAAGACCAAAGGGATATGAAAGACAAGAGGGTCTCGGAATTCTTATAGAATCTTTTTTTAACTTTAATTTTTTTTAATTATAAAATGGAAATATTGACAAGACCATAGGATACACATAGGATAAGAGGGGTACAATTCCACAAAATTCCCACCACCAGAACTCCATTCTTGTAGAATCTTATTCCTCCATCACCAAATCATAAAGATAGTGGCAAAGATTTGAGTAGCTCTTATTAACTATTTTTCCTTTAGTTCCTTTTTAGGGATTTTTAGGGAATGAACAGCCCCTAGGCTATGTGGACTTTCTCTGTCAAACTTGCAGCATGTTCTAAATGAAGCTGAGTATCTAACCTAATCCATCCCTCTTTCTCACAAAACTATTTAGAGTGCCTTTGACTAAAAAGTCCCAGAAGTAAACAACCATCATGAGTTAGCCTAGAGAAAGACTGCCAGACAAAGACTTTGTATTTCATACTCATATGCACACTACATATAAATTTGTACAATTATAGAAGTAGTATTATACACTATTAATTTGTGAAGTGGGTAGTTATGTCTAAGAAAAACATAAAGAGATGACAAAGAGCTGAAGCCATGCACTATAAATATCTAATAAAAATACTGAGACTTTTCTCATGGAGCAAAACATTACACTCCATTTCACATTTCAAGGTTGCTTGTTTCCCAAATCAACAGCTTTAACCATTGGACAAGATGACTCATCCCTTATATAGCCAGACTTTTGATATCAGAAGACAAACATGACAAAGGGCATGCTTGCAACAAAAGTTTACTCCACGGTGCCTTAGAAATCTGTAGACAAGAGAGGGTGAGGATAAGTTTAGCCTATTTGTCTCACACTGCAGTTCAACACAAGTCACTTCACATTCATCTCCTGTTTGTTGTAAATTTATACAATGTGCTTCCTGACACCAATGTTGGCAAAATACAAAAAAAAAAAAAAGCTGTCTTTCTGGCACTGTCAAATCAAATTTTTTAAAAATAATCATAATAAATTGAGCTGTAAGAACACGTATCTTGGAGTAACATTTAAGTCAGCCTGTTTTAATATATTTCTCCCCCTGGCTGCTAAAAAAAGGCAGATTTCAACCTGTAAAGATAATCTGGGCCACATCAGTGAGCTCCTCTCTAAATTTTCACAGTTCCAGCTTGCAGGAGACAATGCATCTAACATAGACGGAGATTGGGGACCGGGTAAGATACCTTTGCGGTAGCTGCTTCCAGAGAATAGCATGCAAGTCATAATTCGAATAGCAAGAATCACTTACTCTGTTACAGCGGTGCTGCTGAAGGATTTATCCTGAAGGCTGAAACAGAAACAAGAAAACATCAGCCGAGTCTGGCCGGGAAGCCGTCTCCCTGATGGCTCTGTGGGAGTCAGAGCACACACACAAACATGGCATTGCAAGGCAAGGCTCAGGGCTCGCCGGGCGGGCACGCTCCCTCTACCTTGGGCTGCCGTCTGCACATGCTCGGAGCGACACCCCCAGCAGGGGCCCAACCGCACCCGCGAACCACAAAGCCCAGCAGCCGGCGAGGCTGCGAGGACCGAGCTGGGCGGGGCAGGGCCGCCGCCGGGACCCCGGACTCAGAGGCTGCAACCCAGAGCACCTGGGGACTCGCTGCCAGACCCCAGCCTCGCCTTGTTTCACACAGGCCTCTTGGTGCTTAAATGGTGGCCATAGGAATGCCCCCAAATTGCTTCTTCCTAGGTGCTGAAATCCCCAGGGAGGCTTGCTTTCTTTCAGACATCTCCTATCAATATTACAGGGCTACCCCTTCCACACTCACCCCTCCACCCTCCACCCAGATGAATTGGTACAGGCTCGCTGTAATTCTCCTATACCCTTTTAGAAAAGACTTGGAGGGGCACATGAAGGGAAAGGTGGAGAGAGAGAGAGAGAGAGAGAGAGAGAGAGATTTCCCAGGGGGATTAAAAAAAAAGCCTCTGATAGAGGACTCTACATCACACCCTATCTGATCTGTCCACACTATTATTTCAGTCTAGTCTTGGATAACAGGACTATGAATGAGCCCACACAAGGCAAGTGAGAATTTATTCCAAGCATTATCTGGTAACTTGGGGGACCATGCAAAAGCTGGGGCTTCCTCTGCCCAGAACAGGAGTTGGGCTTTTCTAAGCACCTTCTGAAAGAACGAGAAATCTAATCCACAAATGCTCTCTCCTTTAAATAAAGACAGCTCTGTAGGGGAAGGGAAGGCTGCTATTCTCCCCCACCCCCCACCCCCATTGCTCAGTTGCCCTGGGATGATTTGTCCAGCACTCCCCTCTCTCTCTCTATTGTTCCTATCTCCCAGCGGGTTGACCTTGATATGCAGTGATAGTCAACTGTGAAAGATGTTTTCTTTGACATTTGAATTTAAAAGACACTCCTCTCCCCCTTTTAATTTCCCAGTCCCCAAGCCACTGAAATGACAGCTTTTCATCAAAACTACCTAGACTGATGGTTGAATGTATAAAGAGACAAATCCTTAAGCTTTTATTTTCGACATTTGTAAAATTTACCCCAAATCTGGCAATAAATGTGAAGAGCTTGACCTTGCAGCGTCAAATTGCAACATTGTTTCAGAGATTCACCCAAGGGATACTGAATTTTAAAGGAGGGTATACTTGCATCTGACACAGAGATGGTCCAGTCCCAGACACTGTGGAGTCACACGTTAAAGTGCACATTTTGTCACTTCTGTCCAAAGGAAAGACAACTGCAGCTTTTAGAGTTTTATTGTAGTGTGGGACCTTAGCTAGCCAATTTTATACTTTTTTTCCCCTAGATTTCAGCTAGGCTCTGGTTTACCCTGATGTGGAGAACTGCACCTGGGAATTCACAGCCTCAGACAGGAAAGCATTTTGCATAATCAAGTAAGCATTGCAAACTGATTTATTATTATTATTATTATTATTATTATTACTAACCCTGATAAAGGTGATATCAGGGATCTGCTTAGGGAAAGACTCTGGAGGAAAGACTTTATTTAGTAACCCAACCCGTCTCCCTAAATCCTGCAGGTAACCAGGAACAGGGTGTATCCTGCCCCAGCATCTTCCTTTTTACCTGGCTGCTAAGGCCATAAAATGTAGATGCATGCAGATGTGAGTACCAGGAGACAAAGGTTAAAGGAAATTCCCTCTGGGTATCATACCTATAAAAAAAAGACCAGCACTCACTGCTCTCTCCCTGGGGTCAGGGGGTCTACAAACCTCCACAGCATGTATTTTCTTCTCTTCTTTATCCCACCTTTGTCTCAATTAATGCTTGACTTCCTGAAGTTCTCTTTTTATTTATTTACTTATTATTTGTTGATCAGAGACAAAGAGAAATTGGAGGGGAGGGAGAGATAGAGAGGGAAAGAGACAGAGAAACACCTGCAGCCCTGTTCCACTGCTTGTCAAGTTTCCCCCCGCATGTGGAGACTGGGAACTTGAACCTGGGTCCTTGATGATGGTAAAAAAAAAAAAAAAAAAAAAAGGCATTCAGCCAGGTGTGTCCTGGCTGTCTTGCAGGTCTTCCATGTAAATGTTGCTCTAGAAGAACTCAACATGCTTAAACTTACAGGAGGCCTCTGTGCCCCTGTGCTCCCCTCCCACCTGCCTACATTCAGCTTTCTTGATGGTAGCGATTCAAATGTTTCCTGTTGTAGAGATCTCTTTACTCAAGTGACTACGTGCTGAGTCCAAAATTTTATGATGCGGAAGGATCACACTTTTCTTGTTTGAGTGCTTCTGGTAACCTTTCTGGAATGGGGAACTATAATGCTTTCAACTTTGAGACAGTAATTGGACAAATACATGAAATAACTGTTAGAAGATAACTTCTAACATGAAATAACATGAAAGAACAGCTCTAGAAAAATTATTGCAGTGGGACCAAGCGGTAGTGCACCTAGTTGAGAACACACATTACAGTGCACAAGGACCCAAGTTCCAGCCCCCAGTCCCCACCTGCAGGAGAGGAAGCTCCACTAGAGTCTCTCTTTCTTCCTCTCCATATTCCCTTCTTCTTTCAATTTCTCTCTGTCCTATCAATTATATAAATGAATAAGTAAATTAAAAAAAGAAAAATTATTGCAGCTACTCAGTAATGTCCACAGAAAAGAAATATAATCTGGGGTCCAGGAGGTGTCACACCTAGTTGAGTGCTATCTTACAGTGTGCAAGGACCTAGGTTCAAGACCTGCAGGGGAAAAGCTTCACAAGTGATAAAGCAGGGCTGCAGCTGTCTCTCTGTCTCTCTCCCTCTCTATTTCCCCCTTCCTCTCAATTTCTGGCTGTCACTATCCAATAAATAAAGATTAAAAAAAATAAAGTAAAATAAAATAAAGAAATACAAATTCTGGGAGTTGGACAGGGGCACACCTGGCTGTCCACACACATTATAGTGTGTAAGGACCTCAGTTCAAGCTTCCAAACCCCACCTGCAGCAGGCAAGCTTCACAAGTGGTGAAGCAGTGCTGTGGGTATACTTTTGCCTCTCCCCTTCTATCTCCCCCTTCCTTCTCAATTTCAATCTCTCTGTCTCTGTCCAAAATAAATAAGTAAAATATTTTTACAACTACATTTAAAAAAAAAAACTAATTCTTAGCAGTTCACAATTCTTACATTTGAGGTAGTACTTTAAGAAAATAGTTGTCTCTTTATTTAGTGAGAAAGAAAAACTAAAGCCCACTTTAGCTCTGTCATATTTATTTATTTATTTATTTATTTCATTTATTTATAAAAAAGAAACATTGGCAAAATCATAGGATAAGAGGGATACAACTCCACACATTTCCCACCACCAGATCTCCATATCCCATCCCCTCCACTGATAGCTTTCCTGTTCTTTATCCCTCTGGGAGTATGGACCCAGGGTCATTGTGGGATGCAGAAAGTAGAAGGTCTGGCTTCTGTAATTGCTTCCCCACTGAACATGGGCGTTGACAGGTCGATCCATACTCCAAGCCCATCTTTCTGTTTCCCTAGTAGGGTGGGGCTCTGGGGAAGCAGAGCTCCAGGGCACATTGATGGGGTTGTCTAGTCTAGGTGGGCATCATGTTAGTATCTGGAACCTGGTGGCTGAAAGGAGAGTTAACACATAAAGCCAAACAAGTTGTTGAACAATAATGAACCTAATGGTTAGAATAGTGCAGATGAAGAATTGGGGGTCCTCCACTTTGTAGATAGCTAGTAGGCATATTTTAGTTATATTCCAAAGGGCCTGTGGCTATACTAGTTTTTTTTTTTTTTTTCCCTGAGCCTGAAATCTGAAATGCAAGTGGATCCAAGTTATTGCCTAGGGAGATGATGTCATGGCTGGGAAAAGGACCAGAAAGCTGGATCAGGGAAGAGAGTCGCTCCCAAATATGGGAAAGGGGTATAAATACTGTTGTCTCCACTGATTTGATTTGGTCTGGGGCCCATATTCAGCTTAGGAGCCTATGTGACCTCTGCATCCCTGTAGATCTGAGCTCACATTCTGTGGTCATCAATAGGAACATTCCAAGCTGCCCCAATATCAGGACCCATCTTCCTCAGGTGTAGCATAGAGTCTGTTGTCCAGCCTCCCTTTGGAAGATGGAACATTCTCTATCCTTGTTGATCCAAGTTGAGGGCAAGGTCCTATGGGAGCCCACAAAGGGGTCTTTTTTGTTGTTCCTGATAGAAATGACTGTTAATAATGGAGAAAGGGATTTATTTGAGGTCTAGGCCCATCATATCTGCTCAGGAATCAACATGGGGCATCAGGCTCCTTTGTCTTTCACTCTACTGTTTACCTAGCTCCCAAGTCTTAACTGTATTATTCTTTTTTGCACAGGGCTTTGCTTGGAAATTAGCTTCAGGATGCTGTGATGTGCAATACTGCCAAAAGGCCTACCATATTGATTTTGTATTCTTTTTTTGCCTCCAGACCTCAGTGCCTACACCAAGAACCCACTGCTCCTGGAGGCTATTTTTTCCTGTTTTGTTTTATCATTGTTGTGGTTATTATTGTTGTTATTGATGTGTCGAAATGGAGAGAGGAGGGGAAGACAGAGAGGGGGAGAGAAAGACAGACACCTGCAGACCTGCTTCACCGCCTGTGAAGCGACTCCCCTTGCAGGTGGGGAGCCGGGGGCTCCAACCAGGATCCTTATGCAGGTCTTTGGGCTTTGAGCCAAGTGCGCTTAATCCACTGTGCTACCACCCAACTCTCCCCCCTTTTTTGTGACAGAGAGGAAAGGGGAGACAGAGAGGAAAGACAGCACAGCACTACTCTCCCATCCATGAATATATCCAGTGGCAACCGTTGTACGCCCACATGATGTCAGTGCTCAGACCCAAGCGCTTTGCACAGCAAGGTTCACATTGCCAGGTGAACTGTCTCCCTGGGCTCTTGGGAGCCCTAACTATGATTTTCCAGTTTTCAATTAATTCTGACATTATTTATTTTCATTTCAATGGGATTGAGAAGTTATTTTTATAGTATTTGGGACTTTGAATAAGGTAACAGTGATGAAAAATCATTCAACATCTCCCTACTTAGAAGATTCTTTCTGATGATATTATGACTTTATTTTTTTTTAATTTTTTAAAATATTTATTTACTTTCTCTTTTGTTGCCCTTGTTTTTCTTTCTTTTTTTTTTGTAGTTATTACTGTTGTTGTTATTGATGTCATAGTTGTTAGATAGGACAGAGAGAAATGGAGAGAGGAGGGGAAGACTGAGAGGGGGAGAGAAAGATAGACACCTGCAGACCTGCTTCACCGCCTGTGAAGTGACTCCCCTGCTGGTGGGGACCCGGGGACTGGAACTGGGATCCTTAAGCTGGTCCTTCTGCTTTGCACCACACGCGCTTAACCCACTGTGCTACCGCCTGACTCCCATAACTTACTTTATATTCAAGAATATAAAAAAGCAGCCTGGGACATGGAGCAGAGTACTGAGTCCTCAGGCATGAAATACTGAGTTTGATCCCAGGCAACCCATGGGCCACAGTGATGTTCTGGATCTCTCTGTCTTGTTAATAAATTAGTCTTTTCTTTTTTTTTTTTAGAATATAAAGTAAAAGCTAATATTGGATTTATGAATAAAGTTTTAAACCAGAGTTTGTCAATGTGTCCTCATTTAAATTCTAGTCTCATAAACAGTCCAAAAAGAAGAAAAAGAAAAAAAAAAGTTACCTGCTGAACAAAAGTTTCAGGATGAATGTTATGGACTGACAATACCCATTAGACAGCAAAGAACAGTGTAAGATTATTTTTCATCATTATCT
Organism: Erinaceus europaeus; assembly: GCF_950295315.1. Taxonomy (NCBI): domain Eukaryota; kingdom Metazoa; phylum Chordata; class Mammalia; order Eulipotyphla; family Erinaceidae; genus Erinaceus; species Erinaceus europaeus. The sequence goes on from NC_080162.1 coordinate 11,023,730, forward strand.
TTGAAATGCATTAAAGATTGCACTTTCTATTAAATACCTATTCTACTGACTGCATGTTGAAATAGGAAATTTAAGTTTTCCAGATTAATACACCCAGGAGGAAAAGACAAGATTGATTAAATTGTATTGCAATTCATTGAACAAATGAATTGATGAGCACATGATGTTGTATTCTTGCCACTGACCTAATGCTGTGGACAACAAATAGTTCCTGTCATCATGATGTTTTTAGAGGAAACATTGGAGCTGTGTATGCCTACATATATATGCAAATGTGAGTATAAAAACATGTACCTATATATACACACATGTGTACACAATATATATACACATGCATAAGCAATATATAGTATATAACATATATAATGTGTATATTATAGCTATAATTCTTTTTATATAGGTAAAATAGACAGTAAATATGCTAGATTTGAATGTATTTAATTCACTCACATGTTGAATGAATATTTCACTATTTTTTATTTTTAACTTTATTTGAAAAAATATATATAGAGAGAGAGGGAGAGAAACACCAGAAAGAACACTTCACATCTCTGACTGTGGTGGCACTGGGGATTGAACCTGGGACCTCATAACAGCAGACATGAAAGTGTTTTTCAGACCAGGGAGAGGCTCTGAAGTCCCAGGTTCAATTCCCAGCCACTCCATAAACAATAAACTCTCTGTGTCTTCCTCTCTATGTATCTTAATCATTAAAATAAAAATATCTTTAAAAAATCTTTTACATAATCATTATGCTGGCTTCCCTGCCCAGTACTTTGCTTTGTCTTTCAGTACTCTTCAGACCAACACCTGAATAACAGTGGTATGTCTTTCTTTCTTTACTTTCTTTATCTTTTTCTTTTTTTCCACCAGAGCTTCACTGGGGCTTCATGTGTGCGTGATTCCACTTTTCCCAATGGAATCTTTTTTTTACATTTTTCCAGATAGAGATAGAAGAGGGGAAGAGAGAGAGAGAAGGTAGGAGAGACACCTCAGTATCCCTCTTCATCACCTGAAGCTGCTTCCTTGCATGTGGTCCCATGCGGGGGCCAAGAGATGAGCCTAGTCCTCATGCACAGTAAAGTATGTACTTTACCGGGAGAGCTATCTTCCAACCTGCAGCAATAGTCTCATTTTAGAATCAGAAATGTACATTTATCAGTGTACATTGACTTTATATATGCAAAATTTAAATCAGTGATGTAGCGATCCATAAAGAATTTCTACAATGGCCAAAGTCCAAGACGTTATAGTAACTCATATTTGGACAACCACTTTCTGCTTTAGTTTCCTCAGCTGTAAAAGAGAAGTAATACTAACCTATTTCAAGGAGTCAGTGAGACATCTGAAAACAACAAGGAAATTGAAATTCTGGGTTTTTTTTTTCTTATTACAATAAGTAAGAATTAACCTGCTACAGGAAACAAGACAAACCACCATGCTTGGTTGGAAGCTTCCAAATCGCACACCTTCTATTTCCAGCCATGTCACAGTGTTATCACACTCACCTTAGAACAATACAACTCAAACTTTACTAAATTTGGATGGACTGTCCTTAAAAAGAAATGAGTTCTCTTCCAGAATGACTTTGCGCTCACTGCTCAACTCTTTGATTTAAAATACTCATGCATCCCCAGAGGAACAGACAATTCTGAGAAATCACTTTCTGCAAGATGCTAAGGCCCAGAGCCAGAATCTTTACAATGTCAGGAAGTCAGCAGAGGCCTGCGCTATTGGCCTGCGCACAGTGACTTGTAGCTTCCTGCCAACACTCTTGGGAATGACAAGGTTTCTCTATGGAAAAAGAGGCTTTTTGCCTCATAAGATGATTTTCCGTAAAGAAGACTTCCCCTAAATCCCAGTCCTCCAGCTCTCTCCCTCATCAGCCCAATCATTAAGGTCGTAATTAGAAAGATGCAAGTCACACGTGGTGAAGCAGGTCTGCAGGTGTCTACCTTTCTCTCCCCCTCTCTATCTTCCCCTCCTCTCTCGATTTCTCTCTGGCCTATCCAACAACTATAACATCAATAACAACAATAATAACTACAACAATAAAACAACAAGGGCAAAAAAGGGGAATAACTAAATAAATAAATAAGAAAGATCCAAGTCCCTACCTACAGGGAGGAACTTCATGAGCAGTGAAGCTGTGTTATAGGTATTTATCTCCTTCTCAATTTCTCTACATCCTACCAACTTAAAAAATAACTAACTAAATAAATAAATAAATTTAAGGGATGAGGCGATAGCACATATGAAAGACTTCCATGCCAGAGGCTCCTAGGTTCCAGGCTCAATCTCTTAGGACCAGCTTAAGCCAGAGCTGAGCTGTATTCTGGCCTATCTCTATATATCTCTCATTAAAATAATAAAATAAAATAATAATAAAATAAAAACATAGATTTTGCATCTGATGGGTCAATATCTGCCTTTCTAGAAACTCAAAAGTTCCTAGGAAGCATATTTGTAATGCAAAAAAATATTAGCTGCTAGTGAACTATTTATGAGGCAAGTCTTTATTCTAATATGATTCTACAATTAATGCTGGTGTTTAGCTGGTCGACATGTATCTGAAAATTTTCTTCTGAATTAAATGACAAAATTTTAAATATAAATTAAATTGATTTCTAAGTGAAGTTTTAGTTTTTGGAACAGGTTCAGTACTTTATGAAGTCAGTGGAAGTGGTGTTGGTCACTGAATTACAATATGTTCACTATCAACAGCAAGTAAGCATTTGGTAATAAGTACTAAAAAAAGTTTCAATTCTTGCCATAGCAATCAGGCAAGAGAAAGGAATTAAAAGGATATAGATTGGAAGAGAAGATGTCACACCGTCACTATTTGCAGATGACGTAACAGTATACACAAAAAAACCTAAAGAATCCAGCAGAAAGCGCCTGAGAATTATCAGGCAATATAATATGGTGTCAAGCTACAAAATTAATATAAAGGCATTCCTTTTTTGTTGTTGTTGTCTTTGTTGTTTTTCATTGTTGCAGTTGTTGTTGTTATTGATGTTGTTGTATTAGATAGGACAGAGAGAAATGGAGAGAGGAGGGGAAGACAGAGAGGGGGAGAGAAAGAGACACCTGCAGACCTGCTTCTTCGCCTGTGAAGCGACTTCCGTGCAGGTGGGGAGCCTGTGACTGGAACCGGATCCCTCCCCCCGTCCTTGCGCTCTGCGCCACCTGCGCTTAACCCACTGTGCTACCACCCGACTTCCAAAAGCATTCCTTTATGCACACACTAAGTCAATAAAAAAAAAAAAATCCAGAAATCAGACCCATTCACTATAGCAGCTAAAACAATATCTAGGAATAAATTTAACAAGAGAAGTGAAGGAATTTGTATACTGAAAACTATGAATCACTACTCAAGGAAAGAGAAAATAAATACAAAGAAGTGGGAAAATGCCTTGTCCATGAATTGGAAGAATTAACATTATTAAACTGACTATTCTACCCAGATCCATATACAAACTTAATGCATCAAGGTTCCACCAATTATTTTTTAAGAGAATAGAACGAAAGCTACAAACGTTTATCTGGAACCATAACATACCTAGAATCTCCAAAACAGAACAGAACTGGAGGCCTCACACTCTCAGATCTCAAACTTAATAAGAGCAGAAGAGGAAACACAAAGCAAAATTTGAACTGGGTTTGTCATATTGCAGCAAAGCAAAGGACTCTGAGGGCAGAGGGGCTTTCAGGTCCTTGGACATGATGGTGGGTGAGTTTTTTTCAGGAAACAGAAATTTTACACATACATCAACATTTATATGTGTAAAACCCTCCAATAATTTTTAAAGGACAAGTACAGTGACCAATTTGCCAATTCCAAATTATATCTAAGGATTAACAATGATCTCCCATCCAAGTACTAACCAGGCCTGACCCTGCTTAGCTTCCGAGATCAGGGATTAACAATGATCTTGTGAAAACTTATCAACTTCTCAATTAATTTGTCAAATATTACTTTAGGTTTATAGTCACCAAATGGAAAGCCGTAATTTTCAGTTATGAAGTTTTTAAGAACTGTTTTAGCACCTCCATTGGACATGATTCATTCTGTATTATTCCTCTGTATAGTGACATACTTTGCATGATGATATGCGTATTATGAAACCATCTCCAGGACAGTATCTTCCTTACTGCTTACATTGACCTACCAGGCTCTATGCGCTCTGGCCATGAAGACCGGCCTGATCTCATCTCCAGCCACCTTAGCCTTCCTGGTCTTATTGGAACATGAACTTCATCTTTCCCTCAGATCTTTGTACTTGCTGTTCACTTTGCTAGGAGCACCACTGAGTAATCAAACTCGCTCATATGAAACTCTCTCTGAAAATCCTTACCACGCTTCTCATCACTTTATTCAACATTATTTGCGTCCTAGTATGTGTTTACCTGACACTGAATATTTTGTTTGTTCTATTTGCTATAATCGTCACCCTCACTCGAATGAGGGCTCTTTGGGGACAAGATTTTGTAGGGGTAAGTCACTGCTGAGTCTTCAAGGCTGAAATGGTGTTTTCCATGGATGTTACTCCATAAATATTTGTGGAATCAAACAATTAAATATATATGCGGTTTCACTTTTTTCCCCAAGATAATGCTCTAGTCATCCTTTACTCTATGTACTTTAAAATAATCACTTCAGTTTTAGGCTATTCACTTTAAGTGGGCCCTTTTCAGAGACAAGTTATCTTCAGGCCCTAAGGTTTTCCTATATGCTTCCTTCTCTAGCTCCCCCTACCCTCTGGATTCTCTACATCTCTGTCAAATAGTCAGTAAGATTTTCCTGTATCAAATATCTGTCCCTTTGCTCTTCAGGGATAGTGAACAGATGTTACACTTCTTTTTTTAATGTTTAAATTATCTCTATTTGATAGAGACAGCCAGATATCTATCGAGAGGGAGGAAGGAGGAAGAGAGACAAAGCCACACTTGCAGACCTGCTTCACTACTCAATGTGAAACTTTCCCCCTGCAGGTGGGGACCAGGGGATTAGCTTGGGTCTGTGTGCATTTTAACATGTGCATTCAACCAGGTGCACTGCACCCGGCCCCATGTGTTACACTTCTATGCCAGTACAATTGATGGTATTAGCAGCCCAGATATTCTGAGGTGTGGCCCCAATCCAACTAAAAGAACATTGAGATAAATTGATGAACAGTGAATTTCAAGGGACAGGATGGGAGCCAAGAACACACTATTAAACAGACAAAAATCTTGGTGAAAATACAAATTCTGTTTGGGTCCACACACATCTCTGTCATCCAGAGGGAGAAAAATTGGTTAGTGAAACTGAGACGTAGATTTGCATATAATCTTTTAAAATTCTATATTGCTTGAGCTACTATTTAATACTATGAAATTCAGTTTTTATTTTTGTTTTTGTTTTTAACCAGAGCACTGCTCAGTTCTGGCTTATGGTGGTACAGGGAATTGAACCTAGGACCTCAAGCTCAGGCATGAAAGTCTTCTTGCATAACTATTACGCTACTCCCTGCCCTAAATTTAGGTCTTTAAGAATGCATATTTTAGCAAGAAATATACTGGCTAACATCCAGTTTCATCTACTCAGTACTTTATGAATACAGTTCTTCAAAACACCTGGAGCACAAAATAACCCAAGTTATTTTAAAATGTATATGTCAGGAAAATGTATTGAGAAGTACTCTTACAGTGAAGTAGAATATTTGAAATCGTTTTACTCTTAGGGCAGAAGGTCGGGAAAGAAAAATGAGAAACAGACGTTCGGACCCATATTTAGAGCTCTGTTAAGGTGTGGTCTGGGATTAGCAGGTGGCACCAGGAAGCCCCAAGTCAATTCCAGGCAGGAGTAGCTTTGCCTTCCTCTTCAGCACCTTCTTTCTTTCAGTGATAGAGCCCAAGTTGTAGTCAAACACAGATGGCGATTTAATGAGTCATCAGTTAAACAACAGCTTCAGACTTCCTGAGGTTCACGAGCAGAACACATCCAAGAAACATGGGGCCCCTCACACAACCTCCTTTCTTGTGTAAAGGGGAAGATGGATCTTTCTCCCTGAACTTCTCTTTTACTTTTTAAAACAGAAATGTCCCAGATTTTATCCCCCCCACTCCATTTCCTTTTAATGACTCCTCTGTTTTTAAACCTTGATAGAAGCCTCATTCTGTACATATGTTGTGTAAGCATCTGGATATGTAAATCTGCCCACATCTCAACTGGTAACTTCCTTACATAAATGCCTTTGCTTCTAGCATGATATTCTGCATCTTCTCAAAATTCTCAACCCAATGAGCACTGTTTTATATTTATTTATTTATTTGTTATTGGATAAAGACATAACTTGAAAGGGGAAGAGAAGAATGTAGAGAGAGAAAGAGACAGAGAGACACCTGCAGCCCTGATTCAGCACTCATGAAGCTTTCCCCCTGCAGGTGGACATAGGGGCTTGAACCTGAATTACAGGTTCCTTGAGCACTTTAATGTGTGTGCTTAGCCAGGTAGGCCACCACCTACCTGCCTCCCCCCTTTTAAATGTTTATTATATCTTTTTTTGTATTATCTTTATTTATTGATCGATGGAGACAGAAATCAAGAAGAAAGTTTGTGGGGGTTGTATTGTTATATGGGAAACTGGGGAATGTTACGCATGTACAAACTATTGTACTTACTGTTGAATGTAAAACATTAATTCCCCAATTAAAAAAAAGTGAAAAAAAATAAAGAAAAAAAAGTTTGTGATAGAGACAGAGAGAGACAGAGAGATACCTGCAACACTGCTTCACCACTTGTGAACCTTTCCCTTTGCAGGTGAGGACTGGGGGCTCCATCCCGAGTTCTTGTGCATTGTAACATCTGCACTCAACCAGATGTACCACCACCCAGCCCCTATAATTGTCTTAATATCACAAAATAACCATTATGTTTCGCTGACAGCTGATGGCCAGAAATTCTGGAGTACAGCCGAGCAGTTGGCCTCTGACACACGTAGTGTCAGCTGGGCAGACAGAGCGAGAGGACTACCTTTCAAGACGTCATCTTTACTCACTCTCAGTGCCTGCACCACGAATCCACTGCTCCTGGAGACCATTTTTTCCCCTTTTGTTGCCCTTGTTGTTTTGTTTATCATTGTTGTGGTTATTATTATTGCTGTCGTTGGATAGGACAAAGAGAAATCGAGAGAAGGGGAAAACAGAGAAGGGGAGAGAAAGATAGACACCTGCACACCTGAAGACCTGCTTCACCTCCTGTGAAGCGACTCCCCTGCAGGTGGGGTACCAGGGGCTCGAACCGGGATCCTTACGCCAGTCCTTACGCTTCATGCCACGTCCACTTAACTCACTGTGCTATGGCCCGACTCCCTAAGTCAATGTTTCTTTTCTTCTCTGTTGACATACATCACATCTTTCCATGTCTCTGTATATGACTTGAACTTCTCATAGCAGAGTGGTTTCAGAGCAGTCTATCTGCTCTGAATGCAGATAAGTCACAAGACACCAAGTGGTACTTAGTTCACTTAAAGGGTCATCCTACATTGGCAAAACACCACTTTTGTATTCTCTAGTGGTAAAAACACACACACGTCAGTTTAGACTGAAGGACAGGAGTGTCAAATAGTGTTCAGGGACCTTTAATATGTCACATTCAGATGAAAGACTTCTATATGTCACATTTATATATCTAGGAATAAATGCTTTCTTTCTTTTATACATCATAGTCATGGCAACAGATGATTGTGCTTCTCATTTCAGTGGACCAACAACTTATGCTTTGAGAAATAAGAGTTATGGCATTCCCAACTGAATATTAGTAATAATAAACTCTCTCTGTTATATGTATCTAATTAAACCAATACTCTGTGACAAAGTTATTTTAACACCCTATCATAACATGATTACCTGGAAGGTGTGTCACAACTTGAAAATCATTTTTCAAATATTAACATTAGGAAATAATTTGATTTCAAAATAGTCAGTGAGAGAAGATGAAGATTGTTTTGTCTTTTCTAATAATACCACTTCCCACAAGCACCCCTACACAAATTCTTTTTTTTTTAATTTAAAAAGGGAGACATTAACAAAACCATAGGGTAGGAGGGTACAACTCCACACAATTCCCACCACCAGATCTCCATACCCTATTCCCTCCCCTGATAGCTTTCCTATTCTCTATCCCTCTGGGAGTACGGACCCAGGGTCATTGTGGGTTGCAGAAGGTGGAAGGTCTGGCTTCTGTAATTGCTTCCCCGCTGAACATGGGTGTTGACTGGTCAGTCCATACTCCCAGTCTGCCTCTCTCTTTCCCTAGTAGGGTGGGTCTCTGGGGAATCAGGGCTCCAGGACATATTGATGGGGTCGTCTGTCCAAGGAAGTCTGGTCGGCATCATGCTGGCATCTGGAACCTGGTGGCTGAAAAGAAAGTTAACATACAAAACCAAACAAATTGTTGAACAGTTATAGACCTAAAGGCTAAAATAGTGCAGATGAAGTGTTGGGGGTACTCACTGCAGACTATTGTTCACTTTTGCTTTCAGATATATATATTTGCTCTAGTTTATGGATACATGTGAACATATGCTCTATCTCACGGGACCTGGTCTATATCTAGGTTTTGAGACTTTGTTTGAAAGTGAACCACCTGGGATGGAATTAGAGAATCCTATGAAAGGAAAGGTCTCACCCGAGTAATGAAGCTGAAGGGTTGTCATTCCACACATGAAGTCTCTGGACACAGTCTGAAGTGAAGCATGTGGTACGCGTTGCGTTGATTAGGTTGTGATCAGCGGATGCAATATTATTTGATATGAATTGAGAGAAGCATGCAGGAAAGTGCACTCCACCCTAAGGTTCCAGGACTGGGGGAAATATAGGCTCTATAGTGGAAATGTGAGGTTCCTGCTGTCTTAGAGTTCAAGAAGACAATGAATAGTTATTGTTATCATCACATTATTTGGTAATTGGGTTAACTTTGAAAAATCCTTCTGTTAGGATTTGCTTATAATACCCAACATCTTGTATATAGCTATGCCACCAGTTGCTTCTCTTCTCCCTGGTCTAGGCTTTTGAGAGAGTCAACATATCAAAGACTCAGCCTATGTATTAAAAAGATTTAGTCTGTGCTTAAAAAAGTTCCAGACATACAATATTTCCTCTCTCATGTTAGTGATTTATATGACTACAAATTAATAGAAGTATACATTCCCATTCCCACCAACACCTTTGTACATGGTACAACACCATTCCCACCAACAATAGACTGTGTCCCATCCCACCCCACACCCCCCAGCCCCACTGCACCTGGAAGTCGAATGTCTACCCTTACCATTACCCCAGGGTTTTTACTTTGGTGCTCTACTCCAGATTTAGTCAAATCCTCCTTTGAGTTTCCCTTTCTGTTCTTCTTTCTCAACTTCTGTTGATGAATGGGATCATCCCATACTCACCTTTATCATTCTGACTTACCTCACTTAACATAATTCCTTCTAGCTCCATCCAAGATGGGTCAGAGAAGGTGGGTTCAGTGTTCTTAATAGCTGCATAGTATTCCATTGTGTATATATACCACAGCTTTCTCAGCCACTAATCTGTTGTTGGGCACTTGGGTTGCTTCCAGGTTTAACTATTAGGAATTGTGCTGCTATGAACATAGGAGTACACACATCTTTTTGGTTGGGTGTTATGGAGTCCTTGGGGTATAACCCCAGGAGAGGAATTGCTGGGTCATATGGAAGGTCCATGTCTAGCCTTGTGAGAGTTCTCCAGACTGCTCTCCACAGAGGCTGAACAAATTCTTCAGTGGAGTTGAAGGGGTGGAATTGTTGAAGCTGTCAGACTGGGACTGTTCATAACTCTGGCACACTGATGGGGGAAATTCCACACCCCAGTCGTCATCCATCCTGTATGAATTGGGAGACGAAAAGAAGATTAAGAACTCAGCTTTGAGCACTTTGTTAATGAAGCTGGTACCAGCCAGTCAGACAAAAACTGGGTAAAATCCAAATATAAAACAACACTGACGTTGATTTTTGCTCCTTAGCAACAGGGAATGATTTTATCGTGTAGTCCTTTTCTATTCCATCTTTCTCCTTTCCCCAGTAAGACTACATATGTGAGCTAACACAACTTAGTAAACTGTACCAAACACCAATGACACTAGAAAAACAACTCAGAAGTCATACATTGCTAAGATGGGATCAGATTCACTATTTACTAATACTGAAAACAGAAGATGTATCTATAGTTTGAAAAACATAATGTCCCACTACATAATTTTTTCTAATTATTAAACATGTGTTAGTATAAAACAAAATATCTGTTACCCCCTTTAGACAATGATGTTGTGAACTCCTTCTAACTCAAGTGATTTATACACATGCAGAGAGAGTTTCATTCCCTGAGGCACAGGAACAGTGGAGGCTGCTGCGTGTCTATATTTGGTCTCAATTCCTCAGCACAAGATTAACTCCAGTCCTCCTGGGTCTGTTTCACTGGGCTTGACTTCACACAGAAATCAACTCATTTCTTAATGGTACCCAAGAAGATATTAAAAATGTATGAGTGACACTCTGACTTTCAACCATCCAGATAGTACGTCCTAGAAGCAATAAGGCAAGAATCACTGCCACAAACTTACTTAGAACTTAAAATTTGATAAAACGTTCAATCAAGTGAGCAAGAGGAGACTACCCGGAATCAATTTGTCAAGACAGCAATTCTGAGATGTCCACTATTTAGGGTCTGGGTGGTGGCACACGTGGTAGGGTGCACACCTTATCATGCATGGAGACCTTAGTTTAAGTCCTTGGTCCCCGCCTACAGAACAAAGCTTCAGAAGTGGTGAAGCAGTGCTGCAGGTGTCTCTCTGTCTTTCTGTCTGTTTTTCTCTCCCTGCTGCATGCTCTGTATAAAAAAAGGAGGGGTCAAAGTGTCTCTTGTTATAAACTGCCAAAGAGTTGACAAATCTAAAAGCTGCCTCCCTATTCTACTACTTATTTGCTCAGCCTTGGGTAGTGGTTTACTAAACTTCTTTGAGCTTCAAGATCTCCTAAATTCTGAGACAGGTAAATTTAATCAGTTTTAAAGTTCTATGAATTCCACGAGATATAAAAGAACTGCATATCACATGCTCCAATTTTTGAAGGAAGGATTAAGAAGGAGAGATGAAAGAAAGAAGAAAGTGGACTGAAAGAAAAGTTGAAAAAGAAAAATAAACTTTATATAGAGGAGAAAAACTTTGAGGTTAAAACTGTAACGAGGCAATGATCACATTGCCATAAGTAATGAAAGTGGTAATAAAAAAAACCTGCCTAAAATATTTGAATCAATGGTACTACAATATTACTAAATATTATTTAGCTCATTATATAGAATGAGCCCTTAGACAGCACTTACGAATTTCTAAGAAACTCCCATAATCCCATCAGAAAAATATGCTTGATTTTGGGGAATAGGAATGGGACACTGAGGGGCCAGGCAATGGTGTAACCCATTGAGAATATGTTATTATGTGCAAGGACCCAGGTTCAAGTCCCTGACCCCCACCTGCTTTGGGAAAGCTGTATGACTGGTGAAGTTCTGCAGGTCTTTTTCTCTCTCTCCCCCCCCCCTCTCTCTCCTTTCTTTCTCTCTCCCTCTTTTCCTCTTGATTTCTCCCTGCATATATCCACATAAATAAATAAACAAATACTATTTTTAAACAAATGGGACACTGTTTCAATCCTGTTTAAAACTGTTGTCCAGGGGGTCGGGCGGTGGCGCAGTGGGTTAAGCGCACGTGGCGCAAAGCACAGGGACCGGCATAAGGATCCCGGTTCGAACCCCGGCTCCCCACCTGCAGGGGAATCGCTTCACAGGCGGTGAAGCGGGTCTGCAGGTGTCTATCTTTCTCTCCCCCTCTCTCTCTGTCTTCCCCTCTTCTCTCCATTTCTCTCTGTCCTATCCAACAACAAAAGCAACGTCAACAATGGCAATAATAATCGCAAGGAGGCTGCAACAACTAGCGCAACAAAAAAAAGGGAAAAATGGCCTCCAGGAGCGGTGGATTCATGGTGCAGGCACCGAGCCCAGCAATAACCCTGGAGGGAAAAAAAAAAAAAAACTGTTGTCCACTGAAAATTACCTACAATGCTGGTGCATTGTGGGAAAATTGGCTTCTGTGAGCTGACTCAGTTACCTGTGACTCCACCGAAGACACTTCTATGACAAAAAGCCAAAGGAGCTAAGGTGACATCTCCATTCTCCATCCCTTACCACCCCCACTTTTTTTTTTTTTTGCCTCCAGGGTTATTGTGGGCTTACTGCCTGCACTAAGAAACCACTGCACTGTTCCTAGAGGTCTTTTTAAAAATCATTATTGGGAGTCGGGCTGTAGTGCAGCGGGTTAAGCGCATGTGGTGCAAAGCACAAGGACCGGCATAAGGATCCCGGTTCGAGCCCCCGGCTCCCCACCTGCAGGGAGTCGCTTCACAGGCGGTGAAGCAGGTCTGCAGGTGTCTAGCTTTCTCTCCCCTTCTCTGTCTTCCCCTCCTCTCTCCATTTCTCTCTGTCCTATCCAACAACGACTACAACAATAAAACAACAAGGGCAACAAAAGGGAATAAATAAATAAAATAAATATTTTAATAATAATAATAAATAAAATAAATCATTATTATTGGATAGGGCAAAGGGAAATTGAGAGGTGAAGGGAGACAGAGAGACACCTGCAGACGTGCTTTACCGCTTGTGAAGTGACCCCCCCACTCCCCCACAGGTGGGGGGCTGGGGCTCGAACTGGGATCCTTGAGCAGGTCCTTAAGCTTTGTACTATATGTGTTTAACCCAGTGTGCCACCCACCATCCTCCCGTTCCTTTTCATTCTATGTTACATATTGGATATAGAAAGGGAAATGAAGAGGGCGGGAAGTGATAAGTCCATATTCCCAGAGGGTTAAAGAATAGGAAAGCTATCAGGGAGAGGGGATGGGATAAGGGGGTTCTGGTGCTGGGAACTGTGCCCCGCTTACCGTATGGCTGTGGGATAATTGTGAAAGCATGGTAAAAGCATAGGGGGACTCCCATCATAAAGATGGAGGACTGAAAAGATACCCCAGCCTTTCCCTTTCAGGGGTCAAGCATGGAGGGAAAAGCTTTCCTGACTCAGTCTCCTCTTGTCAGTCTCCCGAGCATCACAAAAACCTACACCTGCTAACACTTACCTCATTCCCTTGTTACAAACCAAATGGTTGTCTGCTTAAAGTTTACCTATAAGTTCACCATCTTTGATTACATACAAACTATATGCCATCATCCTACCCTGTCAGTAGAATAATAGTAAGGCCCACACTCCATTTTCTCGTTCTTTGATCTCTTCACTCCTTAGATCCTTCACCATGAGGGTTCTGACCTTTAAAAACCCATCATTATTGTCACATGTGAAAAATGTCCTTTGTTCCCTTCTGCTATTTAAACCCTGCCTTCTGTACAATACATTGGATTGTTTAAAACTAAATGGTCCCCTGGTCTCTTCCTGTTGTTAGCCACTAGAGCTAGCACAAGAGGTCAGTATGGCTTACCTTCTTCTGCAAGGACCCCCCCACACGAGTGCCAGCATATGGTCTTGTCAGTGTTTCCATTTAATTAATTAAAAGAAAACCGTGTTTAGACTACAGTCTTCCTTGTCCCACTCATGAGTTGCCAAGGGGTGCCTTGTCACACTCTATGTCATCAGGAGTTGGGTTGAGAATTTCACATTTACATTTGTTGTGTTGAGGGAGGACTATGTCAGAGGCTATGAGAAGCTGATACTGGTGAGGTCATCTGTCCAGGGAAGTCAGGCTGGTCAGCTATAGTTTTGTCCACAGCTGGCTCCCTCGCAATATCATCCCTACTCCACTAGGGAAAGATGGAAACAGGTTGGGGGTATGGATCAACTGGCCAACATCCATGTCCAGTAGAGAAGCAACTTTTTTCTTTTCTACTTCCCGCATTATCTTAAACTCTCATCACTGGCTCACTCAGCAGTTCCATTCCTTGGCTTCAATCCCAGATGAGCTTTAGTGTAAGGATTTTTAGCTTTTTTTTTTTTTTAGCTTCTCCAACATACACAAAAGTAGACATGCTTGTATAATAAATTCTATAGGCCTCTCCTGTAGCTTCAAAATTATCAGAATATAGCTATCCTATCTATGTATTTATTTGTGTATTTAACCAGAGTACTATTCTGATTTATGGTAGCACTAGGGATTGAATCTGGGATATTTGCTGCCACAGGCATCAACGTGTTGCATAACCATTATGCTTTTCAGCCCGCAAGTCAACCATTCTTTTATTATTATTATTGATTTAATAATGATTGAAAAGTCCATTGGATAAGAGGGGTACAATCCAAATAATTCTCACCACCAGAGCTCCACATCCCATCCCCTCCATTGGAAATTTTCCTATTCTTTATCACCCAGGATCATTATGGGGTGCAGAAGGTGAGAAGTATGGCTTCTGTAATTGCTTCTCCACTGGACAGGGGCATTGGCAGGTCAATCCATACTCCAGCCTGTTTCTTTTTTTTTTTCTTCCAGGGTTATTGCTGGGCTCGGTGCCTGCACCATGAATCCACCGCTCCTAGAGGCCATTTTTTCCTCCTTTTGTTGCCCTTGTCGTTGTAGCCTCGTTGTGGTTATTATTATTACCATTGTTGATATTGTTTATTGTTGGATAGGACAGAGAGAAATGGAGAGAGGAGGGGAAAACAGAGAGGGGGAGAGAAAGATAGACACCTGCAGACCTGCTTCACCGCCTGTGAAGCGACTCCCCTGCAGGTGGGGATCTTTAAGCAGGTCCTTGCGCTTTGCGCCACGTGCGCTTTGCGCCACGAGCGCTTAACCCACTGCGCCACCGCCTGACCCCTCCAGCCCGTTTTTATCTTTCCCTGGTGGGGCAGGGCTCTGGAAAGTTGAGGTTTCAGGACACATTGGTGAGGTCATCTGTCCAGGGAAGTCAGGTTGGTCAGCTACTGTTTTGTCCACAACTCCCTCAGAATATCATCCCTACTCCATGAGGGAAAGATGGAAACAGGTTGGGGCTATGGATCAACTGGCCAACATCCATGTCCAGCAGAGAAGCAACTACAGAAGCCAGAACTCCCACCTTCTGCACCCCATAAAGATCTTTGGTCCATACTCCCAGAGGGATAAAGTATAGAGAAGCTTCCAATGGAGGGGAGGGGATACAGAACTCTGATGGTGGAAATTGTACCCTTCATATCCCACAATTTTGTAGATCATTATTAAATCACAAATTTAAAAAATTCAATTATAAAAAATAATTGATTTATTAAAAGCAAAGTAACTGAGCAACCAGGCAATGACATACCTGCTAGAGAGCACACATTATTATACACAAGGACTTGGGTTGAAAATCCAGGGTCTTCGCCTGCATGGCAGAACCTTCACAAGTGCTGAAACAGTACTGTAGGTCTCCCCTCACGTCTCTCTCCTTTTCTTCCTCTCTTTTTCTTCCTTTCCCTCTCAATTAAATAAAAGCAGCTCGGACAAAAAGACGAAGATTCTAAGAGACTCGTCACAAAGAATTCAATAACATAACTGGAAAGTTAAATACCATTGTTTTTACAATATTTGTTGTGAAAATCAACAGAAATGAAAATACATTTTACTAAAAGTTCAAGTACTTGATATTTCCAAATTTATTTTCCCAATTTCTTCTCTGAAATTTTCTTTGTGGCAGCTACATTTTTAGCTCTAAGCAGGTATTATTGAACATTGGATATTTAAAATGCCAATAATCCTTAAAACAGCAAATATTTAAAAATAACCTATACAGGAGTTGTACCCCTCCTACCTTATGGTTTTTTTCATTAATCCTTTCTAAAATTAAAAATTAAAAAAATTTTTTTAAAAATAACCTATACAGTCTGTATAATGTAATGCACCATCAAGAATTATGGTGGCATCTTGAAAGGCAGACAAAATATAAATGGCTCTGTTTTATGTAAAAAGTACATGCAATCTGCAGCTGAGGAAATTTCTCAGGAGGAAGAGCATTTGCATGCCTGAGGGGTCAAGAATGAGCCCTCTGCGGCTTCAGAGATGGCTCAGTGGACAAAACATTAGAATGAGCCCTGACATTGCTTATGCCAAAGTAGTGTTCGAGTCCTTCTCTCTGCTGAAACAAACAGAATATTTTTAAGTGTACGGTTTCAGAAAGCAGGGACATTTCTGCCTCCGATATTTTTGAGTACCTTATTTTTCAGCATCCCCCAGGCCCTCCATTAAATACATGCCACAAATCGATTCTGATACAAGTTTGCATAGATTCCTTGTGTTTGGCTTTCTGTGTATAGTACACCTTTTATAGATGAGTTCCAAGATTTTTTTTTAATTTTTTACTTATTTATACGATAGGACAAAGAGAAATTAAGAAGGGGAGAGGAAATAGAGATGGAGAGAAAAAGAGGCAAACCAGCTTTACTGATAGTGAATCTTCCCTTCTGTAGGTAGCATGGAACCATGGGCTTGAACCCGAGTCTGAATGGAAATGTGTGTGCTTAACCAGGTGCGCCATCACCCTATACCTGTAATGTCTGTAGACAGCTAAGCTCCATGCTTTATGTTATCCAGTGTCCGAACACCCAAGATACTAATCAAGTTTCCAAAGATCAAACGTCCAGCAAATTTTCAACCCAAGACTTGAATTCAGAACTCCTCAGCTTCCTAACTTCACAATGAATTTTCTGTTCATATGGATAGATTACTGTGATGACTAATTTTATGTGTCAAGTTGACTAGATCTTGGGATTCCCAGTTCTTTGGTGAAATGCTGTTCCGGGATTAGGGAAGTAACACAGCAGTAGACTGTATAGAGGGTTTGCCTGACATGCATGAGGATCTAGGTTTGAGTCTAGTCAAACACAAAAATAAGAATGGCAAAACCGAAGATCATAATCGCAGAAGATTGTTTTATTCTATTCTTATAAAAGTCATTTTGGGGAGTCGGGAGGTAGCGCAGCAGGTTAAGCGCACGTGACACAAAGCTTCAAGCTCCCGGCCTCCCATCTGCAGGGGAGTCACTTCACAGGCTGTGAAGCAGGTCTCCATGTGTCTATCTTACTCTCTCCATTTCTGTCTTCCTCTCCTCTCTCCATTTCTCTCTATCTTATCCAGCAACAAAGACATCAACAACAATAATAACAACAATAAAACAAGGGTGACAAAAGGGAATAAATAAATATTAAATTTTTTTTAAAAAGTCATTTTGGCGGGGCCAGGTGGTGGCACACCTGGTTGAGCACACATGTTACAATGTGCAAGGATCCAGCTTCCAGCCCCTGGTTCCCACCTGCAGGGGGAAAACTTCACGAATGGTAAAGCAGGGCTGCAGGTGTCTCTCTGTCTCTTTCTCTCTCTATTTCCCCTCCTAAATTTCTGGCTGTTTCTATCCAAAAATAAAGAAATAAATGTAAAATAAATAAATGAATAAATGTCATTTTGGCTATTTCTGAGAAGGTGTCTTTTTGGATGAGATGAACAGTGAAAACGGTGAATTGAAACATTTAGCGAGACTATTATTTCAATCAATAAGACTGAGCAGATTGCCTTCCATGATGTGGTTGGAGTCGAACCAGTCAACTGAATGTTTGAATAGAATAAGGAAGATTCTCCCCAACTAAGAGAATTTTCAGCCTCTATTCAGACTTCATCTAAAGCGTTGTTGATTTTGCCTGACAACCTTCCTACTGGATCATCAATTCTCTGTTGTTGTTTTCGATGGGTTATGTTGTTTTCGCCCGGTTGGCTTCACGGGCGGGTAACAGACGACCAGGGACTCATGGCTGAGCTGTAGGCAGTATCTCTTTATTCATGCAGGACGCAGCACAATCTAAGACGAGCTAAGTTAAACTCAAAGTACAGTACTGTAAAACTCACAATGCTGTCTTTATATGTATTTGCCAAGTAGGGTGGAAACAGGATGTGACATAGAGAGGGTGGAGAGAAAAGTGACTGGTGAAAACCAGAGTGTGACAAAGAGGGGGCAGATTAGGCGAGAATCCTATCACTGAACCACAAATGCCCTGGAGGGAGGGAGGAACTTGTTAACAGTGGTTATGTAAATAGAATGAAGTGGTTATGTAAATAGAATAGTGTTAAGCAGAGGGGATTTAAACCAAATGAAACAGAAGGGGTCTCATGCATACCAACACTCTGTTGGTTTCATATTACATTTTCAGATTTTGCACAACTCAGTCTCCATAATCATATGAACCAAGTCCACCATAAATCGAGCATACAAGGATCCATACATGTCAGGCATATACTTTTACATTTCTATGGTATATCCAGTGTCTTGGTTCTATTTCTTTTTTTAAAATTATTTTTATCATCTTTACTTATTAGAGAGAGAGCCAAAAATTGAGAGGGTAGGGGGAGATACAGAGGGAGAGAGAGAAAGAGAGACACCTGCAGCACTGCTTCACTATCTGTGAAGCTTTCTCCCTGCAGGTGTGGACTGGGGGCTCAAATCTGGGTCCTTGTGCATTGTAACGTGTGCTCACCCAGGTGTATCACCACACACCCATCTTGGTTCTATTTCTATGGAAACCCTAACAGAAGCAATGTTCTTCATCCATTTATGAAAATATCTATTTTTCTAATAATTAATCATTTTCCTTATTTTATCTCTTTACATTCCTAATATTTTTTCATAAGTTAGTTTTATAAAATTTATAACTGCAGAGTTGTGTGTATTCGACGGACATTTAAGTGCCGGTTTCAACTGCCTTGACTGGCTTTCTTCCTTTCTCTCTCTCTCTCTCTCTCTCTCTCTCTCTCTCTCTCCTTTTCTTTTTAATATTTATTTATTCCCCTTTGTTGCCCTTGTTTTATTGTTGTAGTTATTATTGTTGTTGTTATTGATATCGTCGTTGTTGGACAGGACAGGGAGAAATGGAGAGAGGAGGGGAAGACAGAGAGGAAGAGAAAAAGACAGACACCTGCAGACCTGCTTCACCGCTTGTAAGCGACTCCCCTGCAGGTGGGGAGCAAGGGGCTCGAACTGGGATCCTTATGCCCAAACTGCGCTTTGCACCACGTGCGCTTAACCCGCTGTGCTACCGCCTGACTCCCTCTTTCTTCCTTCCTTCCTTCCTTTCTTTCTTTCTTTCTTTCTTTCTTTCTTTCTTTCTTTCTTTCTTTCTTTCTTTTGCTCTTATTCTTCTTTCTATCTTTCTAGCAAACCTTCCTCCCTCCTTGCCTTTCTCCCTGCCTCCCTTCCTTCCTTTCATCCTCCCTTCCCAGAGCACTGTTTAGCTCTGGCTTATGGTGCTGCCAGGGATTGAACCTGGGATCTCAGAGCTACACACATACAAAAAGCTTTTGTACAAACACTTTGCTTTCTCTCCAGCCAATATCCTTATGTCTCCTGAATTACATTTCCTGGCTCTCACAATTTCAATCTGAGATGAAAATCATGAATTGAATTCTCAGGCCTCCATGGCATCCTTGTCCTTCAACCCTGCCTTCAGGGTAACTGACAGTATAATCATGAAATGAAAGGATTCATCAAGATGACTGGCTTAGATTGTGTGCTGGCTCTGTAATGGGCACAAACCATATTTGAATCTGGCCCCACCACACTGGAGGACACTTTTGTGCTGTGGTATCATTCACTCTTTCTTTCTTTTAAAAATTTTTTTTTATTTATAAAAAGAAAATACTGACAAAAACCATAGGATAAGAGGGGTACAACTCCACACAATTCCTGCTACTGGAACTCTGTATCCCATCCCCTCCCCTGATAGCTTTCCTGTTCTTTATCCCTCTGGGAGTATGGACCCAGGGTCATTGTGGGATGCAGAAGGTGTAAGGTCTGGCTTCTGTAATTGCTTCCCCGCTGAACATGGGTGTTAACAGGTTGATCCATACTCCCAGTCTGTCTCTCTCTTTCTCTAGTGGGGCAGGGGTCTGGGGAAGCAGGGCTCCAGGACACATTGGTGGGGTCATCTGCCCAGGGAAGTCCAGTTGGCATCATGTTAGCATCTGGAACCTGGTGGATGAAAAAAGAGTTAACAAAAGCCAAACTGTTGACTAATCATGAACCTAAAGGCTGGAATATTGCAGATGAAGCTTTGACAGTCTCCATATTATAGATAGTTAGTACCCATATTTTAGTTACATTCCAAAGGGCCTATGGCTATACTAGTTTTTTTTTTTTTCCCTGAGCCTGAAATCTGATATGCAGGTGGATCCAAGTTATTGTCTGGGGAGATTATGTCATGGCTGGAAAAAGGACCAGAAAACTGGATCTGGGAAGAGAGTAGCTCCCAAATATGGGAAAGTTATATAAATATTGTTGACTGTAAACCCCACTGATTTGATGTGATCTGGGGCCCATATTCAGCTTAGGAGTCTATGTGACCTCTGCATTCCTATAGATCTGAACTCACATTCTGTGGTCATGAGTAGGAACATTCCAAGCTGCCCTAATATAGACCCATCTTCCTCAGGTGGAAGAGAGAGTATGTTGTCCACCCTTCCTTCTGAGGATGGAACATTCTCTACCCTTGTTGATCCACATTAAGGGCAAGGTCCTCTGGGGGCACCCAAAGGGGTCTACTGTGTTTTTCCTGATACAGATGACTGGTAACAATGGAGAGAGGGCTTTATTTGAGGTCTAGGCCCATCAAGTCTGTTTGGGAATCTCAGGACTCCCCAAATAGTGCCCCATCTGATGGGGTGGCCTGATAGTGACTAAAGAGTCATCGTTAAAGTATGCCAGTCTCTTGCCCCTATTCAGCTTTTACAGTCCTTGACAAGGTTAGCTTTGGAGTGAGGGAAGTATAATAGGAAGTAGTTGAGGAGGGTATCTAAGTCTAAGTAGACACTATTTCATTAGGAAATTTATGGTGTCTTTTTAGGTCTTTCTATTTTCTTTGCCTCTCTGTGTCAGTTTTTCTTTTCTGTCTGAGAAAACTAGCATGGAGCAGTGAAGCCCTGGTGACAAGAACAAAAAAGTGAAGGCATTTTAAAGGTATAAACCCCTAGGGAATGAAATAACCAGTGAGAAGTATGGGGACAGGAAAGAGTCTAGCAAATAAATCTGACTTCCTTTAGCACTTCCAGGAGGAAGTTCTCTGAGGTGTATGTCCACCTCATGTCTCTAAGAGAGTCCTGACTGCATGCACAGGAGGGCTTCCCTCTGAATGACATGTCACTTTCTAGTATGCTATAAGCTTGGACCAATAGGGAATGACAGGTTGCACTGGGTCTCGTGCTAAGGATATGTGTGTGTGTGTGTGTGTGTGTGTGTGTGTCCTGGAGCCAATGGATAGAGGTAAATAGTTAATTTTAGCCACAGAATTTTTTTTTTTTACAAGAATGGGAGCTACTCCCTAATCCAACTTTCTAGCCACTTTCTCTACTCTGACATCATTCTCTCAGACAATATTCTTATCCAACCTCAGGCTAGCTATCAAGCTCAAGCAAAACTATTATTGTTGTGCACCCCCAGGAACATGCTTAAAATGGTTTTCCTAGCTTTCTTCAACCCTAAAATCTCTAATTTCATCTGCTCTAATCCTACTTTTTGGTTCCCGCTCATTAACCATTTTTGTCTTAATTTAGGTCATGCCACCTTTCAGACACCAAGTTACAGATGCTTCCATGACTCTGTCCCAACTCCTCTGGACAGACGACCTCACCAATGTGTCCTGGACCCTTGCCTCTCTAGAGCTCTGGTCCACTAGGGAAACATAGAGACAGACTGGGGGTGTGGATCGATCTGCCAACACCCAGGCTCAGCAGAGAAGCAGCTACAGAAGCCAGAACTCCTACCTTCTGCTCCCCATAAACAACCATAATTCATACCCCCAGCAGGTGGAGAAGTGATAGGATGAAGATAAGAGGACTCTGAACTCCAGCTCCATCAGCACCTGGAAAGAGAGGAAAAGAAGGAGAGGGACATATGGAAGTAGTTATGTTGTCATGAGTGGCTTGGAGGGGAAGAGAAGATTGAACCAGGAAAAAAGGGGGGGCAACTATGTGTAAATATGGTTATGGTTGTAGAGACGATGGTTGGCCCATGTCTACAACCTTAGGGGAACTGTGGTGGATTGCAGTGGGGAGAGTGAAGATTCAGAACTCTGGTGGTGGGAATGGTGTGGATTCAAA
The DNA here is from genome assembly GCF_950295315.1 of Erinaceus europaeus. Taxonomy (NCBI): domain Eukaryota; kingdom Metazoa; phylum Chordata; class Mammalia; order Eulipotyphla; family Erinaceidae; genus Erinaceus; species Erinaceus europaeus. Next base: position 11,045,881 of record NC_080162.1, read on the forward strand.
CCCCTGTCGAAATGTCATTCTGCAATATAAAAATAAATAAATGTAAATTAATTAATTATTAAATAAAATAGTAAGATTAACTTATAAAAATAAAATAAAAATTACGTTAAGGACCTAGAATGAATAATTCCGAGCTAGTCAAATGTTTCTCATTACTCTTCATTAAATATTTGTGTCCTCCTCCCAAAATTCGTATGTTGATGTCTTAATGACAATGTGATGCAACTTGAAGGCAAGTTATTGGAGTTAACATGGTTTATATGAAGGGTTATGAAAGCAGAGTCCTCTTTAAAAAAAAAAAAAAAACACATTTATTTATTTATTTATTTATGTGAAAGGAGGAGAAGGAGAAAGACCCAGGTATCATTTTGGTACATGTGCTGCCGGGAATTGAACTTGAGGCCTCATGCTTGAGAGTCCAGTGCTTTAGCCACTCTGCCATCTCCCAGACCACAGCAGAGTCCTCTTAATAAAGTTATCACCCATATATATATGAAGAAACAAGAGGCGTTACCCTCTTTTTTCATCATATAAACACAGCACAAGCCAGGGAGAGGACCATTTTCAGGATCAAATTTAGCCAATACATTGATCTGTACTTCCCAACTTTCAGTACTAAGAGAAATAAATGCCCACTGTTTAAGATTCCCAGTCTATGACATTTTGTTATAGCAGACTCACAAGACTAAGACTAACATAGTGCTATCAATAACTAACATAAATTCAACCTAGCTATTTATTTTCTTTCAAAACCAGTTTGGGGGAAAGTCACTGGGAAAAATCATTGGAGAGAGTGAGAAATATAAAGGCAGATGATCAACCAAAGGTTCAGAATAAAGTTGAGATGCAATCATTCTGTCGAAAGTCTTTTCTAAGCACAAAGTATTAGAAAAAATAAACTTTCTCTGGAACTCAGAATTGCTGGTGTTGACCTTGGTTGGCCTCTCCAAATACCTTAGGACGTCGGTGCTGAACAGTGGATGGAGTCCCATGGAAACAGGATTTAACAGCTTCATCTAAAGTCACGGGGCACACTCTGGTCAGCAAGAGAGACAAAAATATCATCTGCAGCTCCTTAACTATAATTGCTCAAAGGGTTCATTTAAATATGTTTAGGTAATTATGCAGATTAAAAAAAATCCCAGCTCTCCTCAAAGCCAGGGATCATACAAGTTTTACCACAGATTCAGCCACTTACATCACCAATAATAGAGATTCTATAATTAGAGTTTAGCCAGCTGCGATCAGTTTTGAAGCTATGGACAGCTGGAGTAAGCTGATTTCATCTCAGTTCAGTCGAGCTCGAATGTTCCATGTTTTTTCCCCCTGCAAAAGAAGTCAGCAAAATAGTATGACTCCGAAATGCAGCGACTTCCTTTTTCCCACCGGAGTCTCTAAAATATGTTTTCATTTTAATATCTCCCCACTAAGCCACTTGAATTGCCATGTAGCTGTGAGATGCCTAGAGAAACCTTTCATTTTGACTTAAAATTGGCATTTAAATGGTTCCTCTGAACAAAACCCTCTGGCTCAGTGCTACATAAGATGAACCACTGGGTTCTTTTCTTTAGTAGAAGACAGTTGAGAAACCTTGAGACTGATAATGGTAAGAACAGTGACAAAGGTAACTTTAATATGTTCAGTATTAATGGAAAAGTGATACAGGACTGAGGCTTCTTCTTTTTAATTCTAATTCACTGGGAGTTCTTGAAGTCTGTGTCTTAAAACCCTTTCTTCCGGGAGGTGGGCGGTAGCAGCGGGTTAAGCACACTGGACGCAAAGCGCAAGGACCAGCGGAAGGATCCTGGTTCAAGCCCCCAACCCTACCTGGGGGGGGGGGGAGGGCGTCCCTTCACAGGCAGTGAAGCAGGTCTGAAGGGGTTTTATCTTTCTCTCCCCCTCTCTGTCTTCCCCTCCTCTCTCCATTTCTCTCTGTCCTACCTACCAACAACGACATCACTAACTACAACAACAATAAAAAACAAGGGCAACGAAAGGGGAGATACATATATATACATATCGCTTTCTTCCATTAACAGCTGGTGCTGTTAGTGCGGTTTTGGTCCTTGTCCCCATTATTGCCCTTTCTTCTGAGATGGGAGGGATGTTTTACATTTTAATGGACTAATAAAATTAAGAATGTAGCAATAAAGTTTTGTCTAAGATTACATCAAAACACCATGAACTATTTCTTTATGGCAGTTCTCAGAATTAGGTTTACATCAATAGTTCCCCCAAATTCTTAGGGAATATTTGCTGGAATATATGCTTTTTTTCTTTATCACAGTCTATATAGATTCATCAGTCGCAACTAAGCAAATTTAAAGAAAAAAATGTGTTGACTATAAGATAGTCCATGAAAAAAAAATATTCTAACCTGATTTATTTAAACAGTTGTGGGGGGGGGGGTTCCCGGAAGATGGCGGGCTGAGAAGCTGCTAGTGGCTTGAGCTCTGACCACATCTCCTGGAAACGACACAACTGAGGGACAACAGAGCATAAAAAAAGAAACACATAAATCAAAAAAATGGGTAGATCAAAAACAAATAAAACTGCTACTCCAATGAATGAAGAGCCCAGAAGAAACTACAAATCAGCCAGAAGTAACCATAGATACGAAAAGTATGCAGGCAATAATAAACTTATTAATCACAGAAATGAAAACAACATTGGAGGAAACAGTTGTCAAGGTAGAGATGGAGCCTTTGAGGGCAGTTTTCATTGACCAGCCTGTTAGTTTTGAAGCATCCCATACACAGAGCAATATTCTAGCCGAGGAGCACATTTCTCCAACAAGCAATATTTTAATCTCTATTGCAGCAAGAAAATATAGTTAAGTTGCCATGAAATTAGTAGTAAAAGTGAAACTGGTATTGAGGAATAATACGATTTATGGTTTCTAAAATACAAAACACTCATATATAGACTTGCAAGTATAAGGTGAGTTATGTAAGGCAGACTTTTATTTACCATTGCTCTGTGAGTATGCTTATTCTTTCAAGTGATACAACGTGATTTAAGTGGCTTATCTGGACTTGAACTCTAGTGTTTAAGTAAAGTTCTGTTGTGTTCCTTGCACCAAAACATGTTATACCTCAAACACAACCTAGGATTCTCCAATTAAAAATATATACTAGGAATTGGGCGGTAGCACAGTGGGTTAAGGGCAGGGGGCGCTAAGCTCATGCACTGACTAAGGATCCCCACCTGCAGGGGAGTCGCTTCACAGGCAGTGATGCAGATCTGCAGGCATCTGTCTTTCTCTCACCCTCTGTCTTCCCCTCCTCTCTCCATTTCTCTCTGTCCTATCCAACAACAACGACATCAATAACTACAACAATAATAAACAACAAGGGCAACAAAAAAAGGAAAATAAATAAATATAAAAAAAAAAAATATATATATATATATATATATACTGGGTTTTTTTTTCATCTTTGGGCAGACGGTACTATCATGTAGAATTTTCCTCAGATTCTTAATGTAAATATATATGTTTTCTAACATCATTAGAAAGATACTAGATAGTGCTTAAAATTGTGCTGTTTTAATACTATGCATTACTGCATAGTTGTAATCAATAATCTCCATTTCTGTTGAAATGCGAGCTTTATTTTCTTCAACCAATACTAGCTCTGTTTTCTATTTGTTACCATTTAATTAACATTCAAATGTGCGAAGTTGGAAAATGGACCAGCTATTATGGTGGATTCATACAGATCAATGTACGTAACATTGTGTAGTTACTGAAGTTGTTTCACATACTGTTCCTTATCATTTTTTCCATAGAGACTTTTCTTTCTAATTTTTTCAATCATTTTATTTAAGAAAATAGTAATTCATGAGGGCCAAGCAGTGGTGCACATGGTTAATTAAGCACACAGATTACCACAAGAAAGGACCGACCGGGGTTTCAAGTCCCTGCTCCCCACCTGCAGAGCAGACACTTCATGAGTAGTTAAGCAAGTACTGTGTGTGTGTGTGTCTGTCTGTCTTGCCTCCTCTGTATCTCCTCCCTCAATTTTGAGCTCACAGTTGACCATGGGAAGCAGGTCCTGAATGAATAAAGGTGAGATCTTGTTGGCTACTTGGCAGGAGGGCTTCAGTTTCTCAGATTCAGCATTTTGAGGATTTAAGCCATTTGTTAATCAGTTCCCTGTGTAGTTGACTAACCAAATTAGCAGAGACTCTTATCAATTAAAACAAAACACGTTGGGAAACAGGTCTTGCCAATGAGCTCACTTTTATTAGTATAGTGATAGTCTTATGAGAGTGTTTTGCAGAAAATATAAACTCTATACATGGAGCAGTAACTATATCTACTGTAAGCCATAATCCCACCAATAAAAAGAAAATAAAATCTGTGATTAATCAAGGCATAGCAAACTACCTAGACACTTGCAGTCCCATTCTATCCTATTCTATCTATACATGTATCAAAAGCAAGATATTTTGGCTATGGGAGAAAACATAAATAAAGCAAAGTTAATTTTAGTTAAGTTCATTAGCGGAACTCTTACTTGATATTTGAGCATTGAATCAAAGACTGGAGGAAATGGTGCATAAAAGCATGAAATCTAATTGGACTGATCCTGAAAAAATTCTTATTTCCTTCCTGCTTAGAGTCTCAGTTCCAAAATATAAAGCTCAACGTGAGGAGAGAAATATATATTTTAGATGGATGTGGGCTAAGGCAATGAATCTTTCTTTTTGTAGACTAGAGGGTGAAAATGGAATACATTAATTATCTCACAGCTTGAGTAATACATGTATTCTTTATAAAGAAAATTTTCGTAGTGGAGCTGTAATGTTGACTCTTCGATATGAGTCACCTACCAGCCTACTCTCTAGCATATTTTAATATTAAATTATGTAAGCTATTACAGACTCTCCTCTTCAATCCTTCACAATGCTTGTGGTGCTGGAAGAAGCACCACTGTTTTGTGAGTGACTCACAGTACAGTTTGCTCCAAATACATTCTTAAAAGTATTGTCACCAAATTTCCATTCTTTCTGTCCATTGCCATCCTCCATCTGCATAAAGAATCCAAAAGCCATAACCCATCTTGAATGTTTTCTTCAAAAATGTGCATCTTGGTTGGCTCACCTATCTCTCCTTTCCCTTCAAAAATCTGATTCTGTCACCTGTGTAATTCTCAGACAAGACTTCTGAGCATTCTGCCAGAAAGGCATCAACAATCTGTCAATAAGGACTGAGCTCTGCTGGATATTCTTGGTAATCTGGATGCCATCCAGACTATGCTTATACTGAGGATTTAATGTTTCTACTGAAATTGTTATGGATCTTTTATATATTATATATTTTATATGGATCTTTTATATATTTCACAAAAAATACATGAAATTGCCGCATGGTGCTTGTTTACTTACTAATAGGGAGAGGAAAGAGAGAGACAGAGAGAGACAGAGAGATATGTCAGGGCACCCTCCCCTCTCTGGCATGTGAGTTACCAGAGATCTATTTGTGACCCCATGCATGGTAGTCCTGCACTTTATCTGGTGAAATACCTCCTGAATCATGGAATGATATTTCAGAGAAGTGAAACACACACACACACACACACACACACACACACACACACATAAACACACACAAGAAAAAACTTGAACCAACTAAATTCTTGGTTTAGTTGCACAAGACTACCACTATACTGATAAAAGTGAATTCATTGATAAGACATGCTTTCCAAGGCATTTTTTTTTGGGGGGGGGGAGGAATTGGTGTTTTGTTTTCATTGATAAGGCTTTCTGCTTATCTGGTTAGTCAACTACACAGGGAACTGATTAGCAAACAGTTTATGTCCTCAAAAATGTTGACTCTGAGAAATTGAAGCCCTCCTGCCAAATAGCCAACAAGAACTGATCTTTATTCCTTCAGCATCTGCTTCCCATGGACAACCGTGTTTTCAAAGCTGAAGGTTTTCTAAGGTGTCAAAAACTGTAATGATGTATACACTGAATAAAATAAAATAGGGACTGGGTTGTGGCACATGGCACACTTTGTTGAGCACACATGTTATAATGCACAAGGACCCCGGTTCAAGCCCCTAATCTAGTCCCTACCTGCAGGAGGAAAGCTTCAAGAATGGTGAAGCAGGGTTCCAGGAGTTTGTCTCTTTCCCTCTATACCTCCCCCTTCACTCTCAATTTCTCTCTGTTTCTATCCAACAATAAATAAATATATATAATTAATTTTTTAAATAATAAAATAAAATATTTCAATACTATTCTGAAGTGGTTCCAACAGGTCAAGAATTGTTTTAAGAGAGAGACTTGGAGACTGGGGAACGAGTTCATTTGAATAGTGGGTCGCTCTGCCATGTACTTGACCCAAGTTCAGACTTGACTATTACACACAATTTTAAGATAAGAAAGAGAATGTAAAACAATAAAGCAAGAGATAACTTTCTATTAATGCTAATAGAATGTTAATTAACATTAATTAGTGCTCTTCTGTTATTTCACTGGCATTACAGTTTCATGTGATCTTATAGTATTTCACTTTTTTCCACTTTAACTTTTAAGTTTTCAACATAACTTTAGTGGGGAAATGTTGATTTATAAGATTTTTGACACAATGGATAGTGCCAACCTGCGACGGACCGCTTCAGTGGAAGAGCAGCAGGAAGGATCAGGGAACTCCGAAAGCGACCACCTGGGTGGGTCAGGAGTCGGCGCAGGGGAGAACAGAACACACCACACTTTGTTGGAGGGTGAATCTGAGCTCAATTTTTACTCAGCCAGTGAGAGTTTATATATCTTTTAGCCTTACATAAACAATATCTGGAACAGAAAGTAAAGCTCATTTCTTGATTAGATGGCCTTGCAGTTTTACACAGAAATGTTGTACTTTATGGGGTGATGTATTTCTGAGTAATAGGCTTAGCAGATAGTATTTTGTGTAGAGTTTCATCATATTTCATAAGAGGAGGTGATTAAGTATTACTAAGAATTTTTCCTAAAACTTTATGTATTTGATGACCCATAACTTCATCTACCCCATTGCTTTGTGTACATTTCCTGTTCATCTGTATCTAATCTGGGAACAGGAGCTGTTCATCCCCGATTACATGGCATCATTACCATGTACATAATGAAAACAATAACCAGAGTTAGATCTGCTCAGGATGCCAAGACCCACTCCCAGTATTCTTCTTCCTTGAAGAGAGTTTTCCTGGGTGCTGACCCTGTCAGACCCGTCATTCTGGAGTTAAGTGGGGCGTGGCACCCAACCAAGCCATCATCTTATCCTAACATAAGGTTTTAGGTTCTCAGCCTCCTTCTTTTCTGTCTGCATTTTTAAGGATACTTCTGAATACATTTAGGACCCATTCTGATAGCCAAGATAATTAACTTACTGTAGAATCCTTATTTTTATTTTCTTTATAAAAAGGAAACATTGGCAAAACCATAGGATAAGAGGGGTACAACTCCACACAGTTCCCACCACCGGAACTCCGTATCCCATCCCCTCCCCTGATAGCTTTCCTATTCTTTAGCCCTCTGGGAGTATGGACCCAAGGTCATTGTGGGATGCAGAAGGTGGAAGGTCTGGCTTCTGCGATTGCTTCCCCAATGAACATGGGTGCTGACAGGTCGATCCATATTCCCAGCCTGTCTCTCTTTCCCTAGTCAGTGAAGCAGAGTTCCAGGACACATTGGTGAGGTTGTCTGTCTAGGGAAGTCTGGTTGGCATCATGCTAGCATCTGGAACCTGGTGGCTAAAAAGAGAGTTAACATACAGAGCCAAACAAACTGTTGACTAATCATGAACCTAAAATAATAATCCTTAATTTAATGGCGTCTGAATTACCTTTTTGCCATATAAGTTAACATCCACAGGTGGCAGGGAATATGATGTGAATGTCCTCAGGACAATTATTTAGGCTACCACAATCGTTGAAATATGGCCATAGTGCCAAGTGCTGCAATGAATTGTTATACATAGATAGAAGCATTTACCTACTGTAGTGAGGAGAAGTTTCCAGTGTTAGAGCTGAAAAAAGTCACTGGAAGAAACATATAAAAAGCACATTTTTCCCATTATCCAATGAACACTAAAAACACCATTTCTACCATTTGAGCAGTACTGAAATAATAATGATAATAATGCTTATTATTGTGAGTCAGGCTGTAGTTCAGCAGGCTAAGCTCAGGTGGCACAAAGCACAAAGACCGGCATAAGGATCCCGGTTCGAACCCCGGCTCCCCACCTGCAGGGCAGTCACTTCACAGGCAGTGAAGCAGGTCTGCAGGTGTCTATCTTTCTCTCCTCCTCTCTGTCTTCCCCTCCTCTCTCCATTTCTCTCTGTCCTATCCAACAACAACAACAACAATAATAGCTACAACAATAAAACAACAAGGGCAACAAAAGGGAATAAATAAATAAAATAAATATTAAAAAAATTTAAAAATAATGCTTGTTATTATTATTATTAATTAGGAAGTTAATGGTTTACAGTATGGTTATTGGCACATGAATATAATTTCACATCTTGCGATGACACTTCTCTATAGAGCATTCTCACCTCCAGCTAAGTCCTTTTCTATCATCATGTACCTGGACCTGAAAATTCCCTTTCCCCCACCTCACTCCCTGTCCTGGTTCCCAGAGTTTACTTTGGTGCAATACGCCAAGTCAGTTTTAACATGAAACTAACCCTCATGTTACCTGGCTGGCAGTGGCTGAGCCACCACAGGGAAGGATGGCAGTGGTATAATGTGTGGAGGCATCAAAATAGGCTCTATGCTCCCAATCCAAATGCACAGGAGCAAAATCACTGTCTGCTTAATGTATGGAACTTGTGTGTTTTTGCTCTAACGATGGGTCTGGAGCTGAACAAATGACGGAGTTGATGATGATGATGATGATGATGATGATAACAATGACGATAGTGTTTTGAAATGACTATTTCTGAGCACTGATGCTATCCAGTATATTAGCTGTCAGTTTATTGAACAGCTCCAAAAGTGACAAAATCCAGGGGCTGGGCAGTGGTGCAGCCAGCAAAGTGCACAACTTACCATGCACTGCTTGAGGGCTTGGGTCCGAGCTCCGCCCCCTCCCCACCTCCCGCGCTGCATGTTTCTCTATTTCTCCTCCCATCACACCCTATTTCTCCTTGCCTCTGTTATAATCAAGATTCAGAATAAAAGGAAAAGAGTGACAAAATACAACTGTACTCAAAGTCACATAGGATTGCTGAACAGAAATGGAAAGAAAACAAATCGAGGCAAACATGTCTTTTATTCTGTCAAACTTAATCTGCTGGAGTCTGGCGGTAGTGCAGCAGTTAAGCCCATGTGTCGCAAAGCTCAAGGACTGGCTTAAGGACTCTGGTTCGAGACCCCGGCTCCCCACCTACAGGAGAGTCTCTTCACAAGCGGTGAAGCAGGTCTGCAGGTCTGCAGGTGTCTATCTTTCTCTCCCCCTCTCAGTCTTCCCCTCCTCTCTCTAATTCTGTCTGTCCTATCCAACAACAATGACATCAATAACAACAGCAACAATAAAAACAACAAGGGCAACAAAAGGGAAAATAAATAAATATAATAAAAAATTTAAATAAAAAACATAATCTGCTATTATGCCCATAGAGTGCATTTTTTAATCTTAGATATGAACATTTTCTTTCTTAGAGTTTAATATATTTTAACATCATGTTTTCATTTACTTTTTTTGAACATAGAACATAGTTCAAATAAGTGCTGTGGTCATAATAATTTTAATAATTTTAAAAAATAATTTTACTGTGCTTTACTGCCAGTACATTTGTGTCAACTGACAGATTCTTCTTGATATCAGATTTTTTTTCTGCTTTTTTGTAAGCATGGTAGTTTTTTTGTGATTTAATATTGATTTATAAAATTATAACAGTGGTACAATTCCACACCTTTCCCACTACCATAGTTCTGTGTCCTCATTCCCTCCATTGGAAACTGCAGTAATTCTTCCAAAATCACAGCTCTTGGTTGATTATTATATATATTCCCATTTTTTCCTGTGGCCCTGCCTTCTCTCTCTTTCTAAGTCATGCCTACACCTATTACTACTTCTGACTGTCCTTCCTCTTTTGCTTTTCTTTCTCCTTATCCTGAAGGAATCAAGAGTTCAGAGTCCCCTGGTCATCTTTCTCTAACATTTCTCTCCCTCTGAAAGTATGGACTCAAATTCTTTTTAGGGTGCAGAAGGTGGAAGTTCTGGCTTCTGTAATTGATTCTCTGCTGCATATGAGTGGTGGCAGGTGAATCCATATCCCCCAGCCTGTAAGAAACAACTTTTTGTCCATTTTGACTAAATCACATAATAATGGGAAAAAAAATAATAAAACTTCTTCTTCTATGTAGAATGAACATTATGTAAACACAACTACTACTAATAATTCTAATCAAAGAGAAACTAACAGAAGGAGACTTGGGGAATTAATAAAATTATGTCCTGGAGTCAATTCATGTATAAGATGGTTTATACTATGTACTGCTCATTTCCCTTGTATTCTTAAGAATTCATTTCTATAAAATGCTTGAACTTTGTTATGCAATGTAGTTAATTTATCTAGAAACCATTTGATAACTTTGCGTCTTGCCTTCAGGAGTTATTGTGCAAGGGGGTAGAGCCATGTTTACTTCACAGTTACTTATCTCTCACTATTGAGGTAATAGCTTTTTGAATATTATACCCACTGATCCATAAAATTTGAATGTTCTGGCTTGTGGACTTGTCATATTTATATAACAATGTTGGGTAGTATGCCAGCTCTCCCCAGGCTTAAAACCTCTGTCTCTAGTCCTACTTAACTAAGCACTGCCATGCCTGCAGGGCATTGGTTTAATCCCACTTAAAGCTGCGGTCTGTTTACATAACCACTGTTAACTAAGCACCACCCTGCCTCCAGGGCATTGGTTTAATCCCCACTGGTTCACGATGTCTTTTTGCTCCGCCCCCTCATAGTCACCCTGATTTCCACCAGTCTCTTTTCGCTCCACCCTTTCTACATAACATCCTGTTTCCACCCTACTTGGCAAGTATATATGCAGCTGCTCTTCTGTTTTAACACACTTGGGATTGTCTTCCGGCTCCGAGAGTTCCAGAGTCTATCTCCTGCGATGCTACCTCAGCAGGACTTCCTGATCCCTCTCCCACGCAGCAGCCTAGGTTGGCTCCAGTTGAGTTCTCTCCAACCCAGAGAGCACTTGCTTGGGAACAAGCACCCTCAGGCTCTCCCAGCATAACAACAGGTCTGAGTTCCTTATCCTGTGTGAGAACCTATAAATATCGCTTCAAATTCTTTTAAGGATCTCCTTTCCAAGATATCGGAAATTTCTTACACATACTGAAATCCTTAAAGGATTCATGTGTGGATCTCTGGAGTCCACTCTGTGCTGCTCTCCACCCTCTGGTACTTTGACTTGTGCCTTTCCACCGCCTAGCTCTCTGTAGATCCTCAGATACGTGTCTGTAGCTCCCATCCACCACCCTCCACTTCGGTTTCTCCTCAGTTCTGTGACGTAGAAACTCTCAATGCAGTCACAGTCTGGAGCAGTCGGAGTTCTCACCTTGTTTGTTTTCTATTCCCAAGAATATTTGGCCTTGATGTCCTGAATCTTGAAGTGTTAAAAACAAAACAAAACATTTTCTTGATATATTTTGTCCCAAGTTGTGAGTGTTTAAAGTAACGGTGGTACCTGAGTACTCCATCTGAATAGAAAGTGATAGTTTACTGCATGGAATTTTGTTTTTCAGATGGGAGATTTTTGGAATATTTAGAAACTCTATCTAAAAGAAGATGTCTCTATGAGGTTCTGACATAAACCTTTCAGTTATCAATTGTTTCTCAAGTTTAGTTTTTTAAATATATATATACATATATATATTTATTTTGAGATGGATGAGGAAGACAGAGTGAGGGAGGGAAAGAGAGAGAGAGAGAGAGAAAGAGACCTATAGTACTGCTTCTGAAATTTCCCCACTGCAGGTGGGGGCCTAGGGCTTGAACCAGGGTCCCTGTGCACTGTAATGAGTAGGGTTTACCAGATGGATCACCATTGTTCCCTTAACTTTTTTTTTTCATGTTTTCTTATACCTGGTCACTATAAAAATATAGTACTCTTCTGATACAGATCTTTGTTCCTCCTCTTAAGTTTTCAGGTTTCCATTAGCTGACTTGCCCATTTGTAGTCTATCATTTTATAGAGCCAAAGACCTTCTGCAGAGAAAATTAATGTATTCAATACTAGGTGCCATCTTCCACTGTTGAAACTCTGAGTTAGATAGAAATGAAGAAAAGAAAAAGGGATTCAGAGAAAATAACTCTTAGAAAACTCATGATATAAACTATAAAACAAAACAAAGGACATTTCTACATGTTATAATAAAGTATTCATTTATTCATGACAGTTATAAGGCCTAGAGCTGTGTATTTAGCATGATATCTTTTATCTAAGAAAGAGAGAAATAGCTACGTAGCATAAATGTCTTCTTGCTGTTAGAACAGATCCATATAAATATATACCTAGCTCATGAGACCTGGTGTATATCTAGGTTTTGGGATGTTAGGAAGTGAAGCATCTGGAATGGAATTAGAGAATCCTATGAAAGAAAAGGTCTCACCCAGGTAATAAGGCTGAAGGGTTGACATTCCACACCTGAGGTCTCTGGACACAGTCTGAAGTGAAGCATACTGAGGTGGTAATCGTTGCATTGATTAGGTTGGCATCAGCAGATGTGATATCATTTGCTATGAAATGATGCTAGCATGATGCCAATGAGACTTCCCTGGACAGATGACACCACCAATGTGTCCTGGAGTCCTGCTTCTCCAGAGCCCCACCCCACTAGGGAAAGAGAGAGAGAGGCTGGGAATATGGATCAACCTGACAACACCCATGTTCAGCGGGGAAGCAGTTACAGAAGCCAGACCTTCCACCTTCTGCACCCCATAATGAACCTGGGTCCATACTCCCAGAGGGATAAAGAATAGGAAAGCTATCGGGAGGGGATGAGCTACAGAGTTCTGGTGGTGGGAATTATGTGGAGTTGTGCCCCTCTTATCCTATGGTTTTGTTGGTGTTTCCTTTATATAAAAGAAAGAAAGGAAGGAAGGAATAAAGAAAGAAAAAGAGGAGTATATTCTTTAGGAATCAAAAGCTTTTCTTGAAAAAAGTACTTGAAGCACTTAGGTCTAATAACAATAGGAAAACAGGCAGAATGATGTTGGTATTGAATATTATTTTGCCACCTTTGTTTTCAGCCTGCTTGAGAAGACGGGCCTAATTTATTATGCGTCTCACAGTCTCCTGCACTGGTAGTCTTCTTCAGGGAGATGCTACAGTCTGACACATGCCTCCCAAAGTCCCTTTCCCCTTGAAGAAATTAAGTCATCTAGGCCTAAATATCTTCAAATGAAATCAAAATGGAAAACCAGCACTTCTCAAGGATCAATCCTTCACTGCAGCTAAAGAAAACAAAGGGTCATGTTTTCACCCACTCTGCTTTGCTTATGTGGATTAAGTTGGATTTCGGATATAGAATAGTACACCATGTGCAAGGTCCCGGGTTCAAGCTCCTGGTCCCCACCTGCAAGGAGAAAGACTCAAGAGTGGTGAAGTAGAGCTGTCTTTATCCAATAATAAATAAAAATAATTTTAAAATAGGATATCTATACCAAATATATATGTATATATTCTCTCCATATAAATATTCTATTTCTTCTCTCTATGTATATACATACCGAATACCTATTCTAAATATATGCAAATTAGATATAGTCAAGAAAAATTCTAGTGCTGCAAGAAGATAAAGATTATTTACTAAATTAAATTCTTTTTCACTTCTATGTTAGGGTGATTGAATATTCAGAGGCTTTTTATTTTTTTGCCTTGCTCTTCTCCTAGTCATTCCAAAGTATTTAAGCTATCCTTAGAGTTGGCTCTTGAAGGTTATTTCTAAGTCGCTTCAAGTATTTAGAATGTCTTTCAGATATATTCACTGAGATTGATATGATAATTCACAGACAATAATTATTTTGAGTAATTCTCTGGAGAGAAGAAATAATCACCATACCCAAAACTATTCTAAAAGTGAGTTAATGGAAATGCTGGGTGAAATATGAGAAAAATTAGAATTAAATCTGCACATCTTATTATTTTATTTGTCCTTATCCTGAAATTTCCTTTAATGGTCATTACTTAGTTTACTAATAACAGTGCGCATAAATTCTGACATACATGCACATATAAAAATAAATATCAACCTATATACTCTAGTACAGAGCCATACCTACAGTAGGAGAGTGCTAATCAGAGTAATAAGGAACACTTTCTATTGGTGCATGAGAAGGAAGGTCTTTTACCAGCATTTCATTTTCCTTCTTTAGTTGTAAGCTTGGCTATTCTTATTTTGACCACAAATCATTGCCATCATCCATTCCTATGGAAAGTATTCACTAATAGATATATCTATATTTTTCATTGACCACATAGATCACTTCCTTAATTTGTGACTCTCTCTAATTAATTGTGTGGGTACACTGTATAATTTGAAAGGTTCCTTGGGGGAAAACATGACTCAACAAATAATTAGAAAACCTAATGGTTGGACCATTTAAATTTCTAATCAAATTCACTATGGGGATACTTATATTAACTATAAGGATAGCCAGAAAGAAATATAAATAATCCTAGATTCACTGAGAAGTAATGGATTCAGTGATTACTTTTGGGGATTTTTTAAAATTTTAAATGTTTATTAGGATAAGAGAGAGGTATGGAGGGAGGGAGGGAGGGGGAGACAGAGAGTACAACCACTGGATGCAAATCCTATTATCATTTTTTAAAAATTTTTATTTATAAATGGAAACACTGACAAGACCATAGGATAAGAGGGGTACAATTCCACACAATTCCCACCACCAGAACTCCGTATCTCATGCCCTCCTTTGATAGCTTTCCTATTCTTTTTTTTAATGTTATTTATTTAAAAAAGGAGACATTAACAAAACTGTAGGATAAGAAGGGTACAACTCCACACAATTCCCACCACCAGATATCCATATCCCATCCTCTCCCCTGATAGTTTTCCTATTCTTTATCCCTCTGGGAGTATGGACCCAAGGTCATTGTGGAATGCAGAATATCTGGCTTCTGTAATTGCTTCCCCGCTGAACATGGGCGTTGAAAGGTCAATCCATACTCCCAGCCTGCCTCTCTATTTCCCTAGTAGGGTGGGGCTCTGGGGAAGCAGTACTCCAGGACACATTGGTGGGGTCATCTGTCCAGAGAAGTCTGGTTGGCAACATGCTAGCATCCGGAACCTGGTGGCTGAAAAGAGAGTTAACATACAAAGCCAAACAAATCGTTGAACAATCATGGACCTTAAGGCTGGAATAGTGCAGATTAAGTATTGGGGGGAACTCACTGCAGACTATTGTGTACTTTTGCTTTCAGGTATACATTTTTCCCTAGTTTATGGATACATGTGAACATGTGCTCTATCTCATGGGACCTGGTCTACATCTAGGTTTTGGGACTTTGTTAGGAAGTGAACTACCTTGAATGGAATTAGGGAACACTATGAAAAGAAAGGTCTCACCTGAGTAATGAAGCTGAAGGGTTGTCATTCCATGCTGGCACTCACATGGAGTGGTTCCAGCCAGGGGGTAAGCCACCAACCCTCCCTCACCGGCTCTTGGGGACCACATGATTCAGAAAGAAGGCATTGGGGAGTATTCTGGTACAAACACTCATTTATTTGGAGTTAAACAAAGAACATTTTTTACATATGTCAGAAATTATAGGTTTCTTAAAGGTTGGCTTGCCCCTATGGTAGGGGGCTGGTATAACAAGAATTGATGCAGATACATAAAGGTCAAGATAATTAGTCTCCATGATACAGGCAACTTAATTGTCCAAAGGCATTTGAGAGAAGCATAGAGGTTACACCAGTAAGGTGAGGTAGAGAAGAAGGAAAACAAAGATTGATGTAAATCACAGATATCAAAGAACACAAGAAATAGGTTTTGGGGCTTTTCACTGTCTGGTGTTGGGGGTACATCATAGAGTGTGTTCTCCTTTATGATCAAAAGGTGAAGTGGATGTGTGAACTTTGAGTGAACCATAAAGCAGGCAGCCAGCAGGGGAAACTAAATGTGAGAGGCCTGTAGGCTTTCTGTGAGCTTGAGATACTAACAAGGAGAAAAGGAGTCTGGGAGACTTTTCCCTCTTGGCTCATCTCTATAAGGAGAGAGGCTAACAAGTTGGGTGTCTTTCCAGACCTCCATCCAAGGATGGGAGAGCTTCCCTAAGCTCAACCAAGCTTTCACATAGTCCCACAATTCCACACCTGAAGTCTCTTGACACAGTCTGAAGTGAAGCATGCTGAGGTGGTACTCGTTGCATTGATTAGGTTGGAATGGGCAGATGTAATATTATTTGGTATGAATTGAGAGAAGCATGCAGGAAAGTGCACCCCACCCTAAGGTTCCAAGACTGGGGGAAATATAGGCTCTATCATGGAAATGTGAGGTTTCTGCTGCTTTAGGGTTCAAGAATACAATATATAGTTATTGTTATAATCACATTATTTGGTAACTGGGTTAACTTTGAAAAATCCTTTTTGTTAGGATTTGCTGTATAATACCCAATGTCACCATAAATTATGTCCTTTGGCATTATTTGTATATAGCTGTATGAACAGAACATTCACTACAGAAGAGATCCAAAATGCTATCAAACACATGAAAAAAATGTTCCAGGTCGCTGATTGTCAGAGAAATGCAAATACAGACATCATTGAGATACCACCTCACCCCTGTGAGAATGGCATACATCAAAAAGGACAGCAGCAAATGCTGGAGAGGCTATGGGGACAGAGGAACCCTTCTGCAATGCTGATGGAAATGTAAATTGGTCCAGCCTCTGTGGAGAGCAGTCTGGAGAACTCTCACAAGGCTAGACATGGACGTTCCATATGACCCAGTAATTCCTCTCCTGGGGATATACCCCAAGGACTCCATAACACCCAACCAAAAAGATTTGTGTACAGCTATGTTCATAGCAGCACAGTTCCTAATAGCTAAAACCTGGAAGCAACCCAGGTGCCCAACAACAGATGAGTGGCTGAGAAAGCTATGGTATATATAGACAATGGAATACTATGCAGCTATTAAGAACCCACCTTCTCTGACCCATCTTGGACGGAGCTAGAAGGAATTATGTTAAGTGAGCTAAGTCAGAAAGATAAAGATGAGTATGGAATGATCCCACTCATCAACAGAAGTTGAGAAAGAAGATCAGAAAGGGAAACTAAAAGGAGGATTTGACTAAATCTGGAGTAGGGCACCAAAGTAAAAACTCTGGGGTAAGGGTGAAGGTAGATATTCAGCTTTCTGGGGTGGCGGGGGTGGGGTGAGTGGGTGGGATGGGACACAGTCTTTTGGTGGTGGGAATGGTGTTTATGTACACTCCTATTAATTTGTAGTCACATAAATCACTATTTAATTAATATGAGGGGAAAATTTATTGTGTGTCTCAAACTTTTTAAAGCACAGACTGAGTCTTTTTGATACATAGACTGAGTCTTTAGTATGTTAACTCTCTCAAAAGCTTTCCTATTCTTTATCCCTCTGGGAGTATGGACTTAGGATCATTATGGGATGCAGAAGATGGAAGGTCTGGCTTCTGTAATTGCTTCCTTGCTGAACATTGGTGTTGACAGGTCAATCCATACTCCCAGCCTGTCTCTCTCTTTCCCTAGTGGGGTAGAGCTCTGGGGATGCTGGGCTCCAGGACATATTGGTGGGGCCATCTGTTCAGGGAAGTCCAGCTGGCATCATGTTTGCATCTGGAACTTTCACCTGAGATTCACAGATTGAAAGCAGCTTCCTTGCAGAGCTCTTACCAGGTGTTGTCTCCAAACCACCATCTTGGCTCTGCCCCCTCACTTTCTGGGATCTTTGTCAACTGAATATTTCTTTTTCTCCAAAATGGGAGATGCTAGAATTTTTGCCATTAAATATCCCTTCAATCTAACGCTCTCCCAACTGAGTTATTTCAGCACACATGCCATCAACTATTCCTGCAGAGCAAAGCTGAAAAAAAAAATCACTGAAAGCTTCTTGTTTTTTATATTAACATCAGTTCATACATGCTTAAATAACAGAAAAAAACATTTCAAAAGGAGAATATCTCAAGTTATATGAATGTCATATGAAATTCAATGTCCATCAGTAGTGGTTCATTGGAATGTAGCCATGCTCATTCTTTGTATCATCCGTGGCTGCTCTCAGCACAGTGGCAGAGTTGAAGAGTTACGACAGACTCTAACCCAGAAATCCTAAAGTAGTATTGATCTGGCCCCTTAGTGAAAAAGTTTGCCAAACCCTATAGAGCATCAGCCAATGTTTTTCTCAGAAGTCTTTTTACTGCTCTTTCAAACTGCATTAATTGGAACTCTTGCTTTAAGTAAAAGAAGCCCAACTCAACATAGTCAAGCAAACAGAAGGATGCATTGACCCTGTAGCTTATGAATTGACCCAATAGTAGGCATGGCCAGACTTAAGGGTGGGCACCTGCTGCAATCCAGACCAATTTAGGCTTTTTCCTGTAACTGATGGCAGATCCTGAAAGAGAAAAAGATGCTGACTACACCCCCTAGCTGGTACTGCTATTCTGTGTGTCTTTCATCTGTTGTTTTCTCCAAGTGGTGGAGAAAGTAGATACTGAGCGCTTAAAATTACTAACGGGAAACACTTACTTCTTCTGTAGTAGTTGCAGCTAAAGTCCCGAGGTTAACTTAAGCTGCTCTAGATTAATTGGTGCCCAAGAGACCATCAAGCAAAGTATGGGGAGAGGTGTTTGTGCAAAAGAAAATAGGAAAGATACGCCAAGTGGGCAAACCAATCAGTGACCACTGCAGTGAGGAAGGAACCCTTTCCTCTTCTTCCCTTTCACTACTTTCCTTCATCTCTCTTACCCTTTTTTCTTCTTTCCTCCCTACCCCCTCTTTCTTTTTATCTCTCTCTCTCTCTCTTTCTCTCTTTTCTTTACAATTCTGGAGCCTTGCACATGCACGATTTCACTACTCCAACCACATTTTCTTTCTTTTTAAATGAGTGATTTAATAATGATGAACAAGATTGTGAGATAAGAGGGTTACAATTTCACACAATTCCTACCATCAAAGTTCTATATCCTATCCCCTCCATTGGAAGATTCCCTGATTTTTATCCCTATGGGAATATGAACCAAAATTCTTTATGGAGTGCAGAAGATGGGAGGTCTGGTTTCTGTAATTGCTTTTCCACTGGACATGGGTATTGGCAGGTAGATCCATACTCCCAGCCTGTTTCTATCTTTCCCTAGTGAGGTAAGACTCTGAAGAGGGGAGGTTCCAGGACACATAAGTGAGGTCGTCTGCCCAGGGAATTCAGGATGGTGTCATGGTAGCTTCTGCAACTTCGTGACTGAAAAGCATTAAGATATAAAGCAGGACAATTTGTTTTCTAGTCAGGAAGGTAGAATAGGGCAGATGGAACAAAAGGTCTTGGTGTGTGAAGAAGCTAGGAAGTCTAGTTTAGGTATGTTCCAAGAGGCCCATGACTTTAGGAATTTTTCCTGAGCCAATAATTAATATGCTGGGGGTGGGGGCTACAAGTATTGTCTGGAAAGATGCTGTCAGAGTTGAGGATAGGACTAGAGGGTTAAATTAGGGCAGAGAGTATCTCCCAAATATGAGGACAGTATATAAAACCATCGACTGTATACCCCATCAATATGACCCAGGGCCCATATCTATTCATATTTAGCACAGCAGCCTGTGTAACCTCTGGATCCCTGTCAGTCTTAGCTCACAGTCCATGGTCACAGCTAGGAACTTTTTAGGATGCCCTCATTTCAGGATCAGTCTTCCTTGAGTGGCAGTATAGGTCTGTCCCAGCTTCTCTTCGGAGAGTGGGACAGTCCCTAACATTACTGCTCTACATTGAGGGCAAGCTCCTGGAGAGGCCCACAAGAGGGCTTATGAGGATGCTTGTGATGGGAGAGGCCAGTGATGCCCAATCACTTTCTTCATTCAGATATAGATAGAGGGAGAAAGAAAGGAAGAAAAGAGGAAAGGAGGGGTGAGGAGAGAAGAACAAAGAGGAAAAGAGAGGCGAGGAGGGGAGAGGAGAGGAGGGGAGGGGAGGGGAGAGAAGGGGAGGGGAGGGGAGGGGAGGGGAGAGGAGAGGAGAGGAGGGGAGGGGAGGGGAGGGGAGAGGAGAGGAGGGGAGAGGAGAGGAGAGGAGAGGAGAGGAGAGGAGAGGAGAGGAGAGGAGAGGAGAGGAGAGGAGAGAAGCAGAGGGGAGGGGAGAGGAACACAGTACTTTGATCTTCTATGCCTGGAACCCCTCATGTGGTGTCAGAGTTTGGACCTCAGCTATTTGTCCCACCTGGTGAGCTGTCTCTGCAGTCCCATAAATTCTTAATGTTCACAGGCACGGATACCCGACATCAAAAAGTTAAGCACATTCCACCTTACCTAGATGCAAAACAACCTCATCCCTGGGCTGTACTCTTTATCCTAATGCTTATCCAAGTAATAGGTGTCAAGGCAGTCAGATTAGTACCTGAGGAGAGAGCAAGGTAAGAAGGACATTGAAGAGCTAAGTTCATCACCTGGAGAGAAAGTTACAGTGTTTCATCATCAGAGGCCAGGGAACAAAGGAGAGAGAGAGATAAAGAGAGAGAGAGAGGGAGAGGGAGAGAGAGAATGAGAAAACACTGAGTTACAAATGTAGAAATAAATGAATTTATTTATTCATGAGAAAGATAGGAGGAGAAAGAGAAAGAACCAGACATCACTCTGGTAGATGTGCTGCTGGGGATTGAACTCAGACCTAAAGGACTGTGCTTGAGAGCCCAGTGCTTTATCCACTAAGCCACCTCCCGAACCATGAGGTAGGAATAAATGTACACTAGAAAGGCGATCAAGATGAGCATCTGGAAGACAATTTCTGTTTAACAATTTTGGCACAACAGGATTCTGGAACTCTCCATGTATGTCCGGGGGAGTGGAATCAGTATGCTAGAGATTCTCATCCGCATTAGGAAGCAGTGAGACCCATTCTTGATAGTTGGCAGAGGATAACGCAAGTACAAGGTTTAGCAAGCGTGACTCATCTGATGAGTCAGTTACTTAATGCTGTTCTTTGTAAGTCATCACTCAAATCAAGCCCCAGTGTACACCAGTGATTGGGGCCTCATCTCAGCCCAATTCAGGAAGACTCCTTCACCTCCACTCAGCCACTAACTGCCAAGTTCAACCTTTATTTCAGGAGAAGTTACTTGACATCATAAAACATGACAACCTTGGCAACTATAGCCACACGAAATCTCAGTGTCATCTCTGTAGTCTTGTATTGTTTCCAGATGAGCAAAATGCCTTAGCACCTTAGTTGTGAATTCAATCTGATTCTCAAGCATTTAAAACAGCAGGGAGGCAACAAAGCAGACATTAAGCTGAGCAGTGAGCTGAATTCTAGTTTCCACAGAGAACATGAACTAGATGTTAAATAAATATCAATATCAGTTTTCCACTGCTAGTCTTGAGGATTTTTAACTCCCCATAATTTCTTTAGAAGGAAAAATACAAGCATAGGAAGAGATTTTACTAATGAATCTTCTCCACTTATCTCATTTGATTTTGAGCTCTGGCATTTCTTGCAATGATGTGATTCTTTAAATCTAGAAAAAACATTTTAGTATATCAGACAACTTGGTCTGACCATAAGGATAGTAAGAAAAAAAAGTAAATTGTTTTACCAAACCATATGTAGTGATTTTTAATCTTTTAAAAATTGTCCTATTATCATTATTTATTGGCTAGAGACAACCAGAAATCGAGAGAGAAGGGGAGATAGAAAGGGAGAGCGACACCTGCAGTCTTGCTTCACTACTCACAGAGCTTCCCTTCAGCAGGTATGATTTCAAGCAGAAGCTTGAACTGTTGCTATGCTTCTAGTTCTGCTTCTGGGATCTAGTTCTGCTTCTGTCACATTGCTTGACATTGTGGTCTATTTACATGGTCTTTTCTGTTACATTGGTTTGGTCTCACTCCCCTCCCCCCCGCCTCTGGGAGATTTGGTTTAGCCCTTGCTAGTTTCTCCCCGCCCCCTACCCTAGTACTTCCTGAGTTTGACTCTGCCTCTGGAGGAGAAAGATGGGGGAGCACATGGTGTGGTGATTAGGTTGTTTGCCTGCTCATGAGTAAAGATTAAACTGTGTTCTCAGCTCTGCTCCGAGTTTCTGGTCATCTGTTACCCGCCTGTGAAGCCAGCCCGGAGAAAGCAACACTGGACCTGTGTCCTTGTGCTCAAACAGGTGCACCATCACCCGGCCTACAATCTCTTATATTTGTGTTACTAGTTCTTTACTAATGAGGGAATTCAATTTTCTGAGGAAGATAAATAGAACTAACGTGAATCCCTCTAATATGTTGGGGAGAACATTTATTTTTTCCCTTTTCTTTGTTTAGTTTTCCTCTCAGGCGTAATAGTGGTGCACTCCACATGTTGGAGAATTATAGACTGAATGGACTGTGCTAAAACCAGCAAGTAGTGGTCTAATAAAGGAATTGAGTCCCAATATTTGATTAGGAAAGAAGTAAAGTACAGGCCATGGAGAAGAAAAGAAAGAGAGACTTCCAGATCATTTTTGACTGCCCAGAGCAATGTCAGAGAAAATATTGGCCTCTGGTTCCAGGGAAGCATTTTGTGTTCAAAAAGTACAAACTTTAGGGAATGCAAAAACATGGAATGTTTTACCTCCATGTCTTTCTTTCTAGTAACTGAAAACATGCCTCTCCTCAGCTATTGTCAGTCCCTGTGGCACCCATGGGTGGGTGTCACCTCTCTTTCCTATCCCTCACTGGTCATGGGAGTCACATGACATTTAGTCTGACTCAATGACTTAATTTCTTTAACTTCAGCAGGTGTTTTAAGATTGGATGTGCAGCCTTATATAGTTCAATGAAGTGTGTGTGTGTGTGTGTGTGTGTTTAATCTATTAGAACATCTTCAATATAATGCCAGGAAGTGGCTAACTTTGTAGAGCAGGCCATGAATATGACCCTGGCTTTGAATCCTAGTACCATACAGGAGCACCACCATATTGAGGGAAACTCCACAGATGATAGAGCAGTGCTGTTATGTCTCTTCCTTTCTAAGCAGATACATATTCATATATGAAAGTAGGTCCAGAACTAGTGGCATTGCACATACACAAGGCATTATAAACTAAAATATCAAATAGAAATTTCCTCCATTTTTGCTCAGGTGGACAAACTGTCGGGTAGAAAAGTTGATGCAGCAATACTTCTCACTTTTGAGGAAGAATGCCTCAGGACAACACCAATATTACAGAGAATACTAGATCCCCGGGACAGACAGATATACAAAGGTACTAGAGTCCTCAAAGTCCTTGAACCAAACCAGGCTTGGTTTTCCCTTGGACTTCACAGTTACATAAGTCAAAGGAGTTGTTGCTTTTTTTAATTACTAGCAAGTGACTTCTTTCACACGAATTATATATTCTCATATTTTTATAATTTTTTATGTATAAAATGGAGAGATTGACAAAACCATAGTATAAGAGAGGTACAACTCCACACAATTCCCACCACCAGAACTCTGTCTCCCATCCCCTCCCTTGAAAGCTTTTCTACTCTTTATCCCTCTGGAAGTATGGACTCAGGGTCATTATGGGGATGCAGAAGGTGGAAGCTCTGGCTTCTATAATTGCTTCCCCGCTGACCATGGGCGTTGACAGGTCAATCCATACTCCCAGCCTGTCTCTCTCTTTCCTTAGTGGTGCAGGACTCTGGGGAGGCAGGGATTCAGAACACATGGTTGTCTACCAAGAGAAGTCAGATAGGCATCATTATAGCATCTGGAACCTGGTGGCTGAAAAAAGTTAAGATATAAAGCCAAACAAATTATAGATTAATCATGAACCTAGAGGCTGGAATATTTCATATGAAAACTTGGGGTCTCCATGTTGGAAAAAGCTAGTGGGTCTATTTTACGTATATTCCAAGAGGTCCATGGGATTTTTGCCTGAGTCTTACAGCTAACATGCAGGTGGACCCAAGGTATTGTCTGGGGAGATTGTGTCATAGAAAAAGGACTAGATTTCTATCAGGAATAACAAAATAGACCCCTTTGTGGGCCCCCATAGACCTTGCCCTCAAGTTGGATCAACAATGGTAGAGAATGTTCCATCCTATGAAGGCAGGATGGACAACATACTCTATGCTACACCTGAGGAAGATGGGCCAATATTGGGGCAGCATGGAATGTTCCTACTCATGACCACAGAATGTGAGCTTAGATCTAGAGGGATGCAGAAGTCACATAATCTCCTAAGCTAATTATGGCCCCCAGATCTCTTCCCTGATCCAGCTTTCTGGTCCATTTTCCAGCCATAACATCATCTCCCCAGACAATAACTTGGATCTACTGGCATATCAGATTTCAAGCTCAGGGGCAAAAAGAAAAAGGGAAGAAAAAAAAAAAACTAGTATAGCCACAGGTCCTTTATAATTTAACTAAAATATGCCCACTAGCTATCAACAAAATGGATGACCCCCCAACTCTTCATCTGCACTATTCCAGTCCTTAGGTCCATGATTGATCAACAATTTGTTTGGCTTTGTATGTTAACTCTCTTATCAACTACCAGGTTCCGGATGCTAGCATGATGCCAACCAGACTTCCCTGGACAGACAACCCCACCAATATGTCCTGGAGCTCTGCTTCCCCAGAGCCCTTCCCCACTAGGGAAAGAGAGAGACAGGCTGGGAGTATGGATCGACCTGTCAATGCCCATGTTCAGTGGGGAAGCAATTATGGAAGCCAGAACTTCAACTTTCTGCATCCCACAATGACCTTGGGTCCATACTCCCAGAGGGTTCAAGAACAGGAAAGCTAACAGGGGAGGGGATGGGATACAGAGTTCTGGTGGTGGGAATTGTGCAAAGATATACCCCTCTTATCCTATGGTTTTGTCAATGTTTCCTTTTTTATAAATAAAAAATTTTTTTAAATGAAAAAGAAAAGGACTAGAAAGCAGGATCAGGTTAGAGAATAGCTCCAAAATATGGTAAAGGTGTATAAATATTTTTAACTATCAACCCTATCGAGTTGAACTAGAGCCCATATTCAGCACAGGAGCTTCTGCATCCTCTGCATCCCTGTAGGTCTGAGCTTGCGTTCTGTGGTCATGACTAGGAACATTCCAGGCTGCACTAATTTCAGGACCCATCTTCCTCAAATCCTTCCCTTTTGGAGAATGGAACATTCCCTACCACTGTTGATCCACATTGAGGGCAAGGTCCTTTAGGGGCCCACAAAGGGACCATTTTCTTGTTCCTGATGGAGATGACCAGTGATAGTGGAGAGAGGGATCTGTTAGAGGTCTAGGCCCATCATGTCTGTGTGGGAATCCCAGGACTCCCTTACAAGTGCACTTTTATCTTGAATTAGAGTAGAAGCAGACAAAAGGAAAGAGAAAAAAAAATGACGAGAGAGTCTATACTTTTGTCAAAGTGTATAATGGGTACCCTGTGTTTTTTTTTTTTAACTTAATAGGTACCCTGCTTTAGACAATAACAGGAGATACATTTTTATTTATTCCATTTTGTTGCCCTTGTTTTTTATTGTTGTATTTTTTATTGTGGTCATCGTTGTTGGATAGGACAGAGAAAAATGGAGAAAGGAGGGGAAGACAGAGAGGGGGAGAGAAAGACACCTGCAGTCCTGCTTTACCACCTGTGAAGTGATCCCCCTGCAGGTGGGGAGCCAGGGGCTGCAACCGGTCCTTACACTTTGCACCACGTGTGCTTAACCCACCTTGCTACCGCCAGACTCCCTGAGAGATGCATTTTTATAGTAAGCTAGTTTTCTCTCTCTTGAAGCTGTTAGGAGAGTAACTTTATCTCAAGAAAATTTTCTTCTACATAGTTGGGTATTCATCTCATCATCCAATGTAGTCTCTGTTTGAATGAATGCTGATACTTTAAGATAGCCTTTTCAATTTGTGTGATAACCTAATCTTCCAAATACCTGGTAGGATATGAATGGTAACTGGATTAAGACTGAGTCAGCACTGAAAAAGCTTATGAGTAACCATTTCTTTGCATAAGTTTTAATTCATATTGAAGTCCTATTATAAAACTTCTCATCTGTAGTTAGTCTGTACAAAAATAATCATTTTTATATGTCTTAATACAATAAATAAGTTCCATTATCATATGAATATGACTATGATAGCTGACATAAATACTTTTTAAAGTATTTGACCTATCACATTTTTGTTATTAGGATTTAAATAAAATGAAATGGAATGAAAGTGAATAAAACTGACCAGTTCTGAATGAACATCATATTTTCTTGGAATCTTGTCCTTATCCAAGAGCACTGAGTCAGGAAGCAAATGAACTTATGAGTCAGTAGCCCCATCAGAGAGTACATTTATGATAAGGTCATCTTCAGTTGCATTTATTTTTTATATAACAAAAAAGACTTCTTAGAATAATTCAAACCATTAAGTATAGCCTATTTACTATTCCTAAGCATTTTAATGGACTTAGAGGAATAAAAAGAGTGTTAATGATGAAAACATGAGAACCAAGTTTCAAGTCCTGGTTTTTGATAAGCCACAAAACATCTCTGGACCTATTTCCTCTATTACTATGCTATCAAATCAAATTATGTTTTGGATTTTTATTACTATTTATTTATTTTTCCCTTTTGTTTCCCTTGTTGTTGTTATTATTGTTATTGTTGTCCTTGGATAGAACAGAGAGAAATGGAGAGAAGAAGTGAAAACAGAGAGGGGGAGAAAAAGATAGACACCTGCAGACCTGCTTTACCGCCTGTGACGCGACTCCCCTGAAGGTGGGGAGCCAGGGGTTCGAACCAGATCACAATTCTGGAAAATGATATCCTTATATATTGTTCATCACTACAGAAAATAGTAAAAGCCTTTTTGGAGATCAATTTGGAAAAAAACATTTCAATAGCCTTTAAAGTGATTATGTCTTTTGGCCCATGTAATTTTACCCCTGGAGCAATAGCCTTAGGAAATAATCCAGAATTATTTTCACCAAAATGTTTATAAAAGCTAAATTTGTAACATGGCTAACTGAACCCTCTTGAATGCACAGAATTTGAGGTGCAGGGATGAGTTTGTGGATCCATTAACTCATATAATATTGAAATAATAAAATGCCTACCATGAGCCAGAAACTTTGCCAGAAATAGAAGTATACAAATACAAAAAAAAAACAAGACAGACATACATTTCTTCCCCGTACAAATATTATGTTTATGTGAGGTGAGATCCCAAATCCTAGTTTATTTTATTTATCAGTCTTATTCATTAAAGAATATAGAGGCAATGGGCCTAGCCTACCACCTGGTAATTCCTTTCTTGGGGATAGAGCAAATACATCCATTTAATGAGATCTTTGTACACATATGTTTATAGCAGCACAACTGGTAATAGTCCAAACTTGGAAGCAATCCAAATGCACAATATGAAAACACTACTACATTTTTGGTGTCAAGGTACAGAAGATTTTTTATTTCAGCTTTTTATTATTATTATTCCCTTTTGTTGCCCATGTTGTTTTATTGTTGTAGTTATTATTGTTATTGATGTCACCAATGATGTTGTTGGGTAGGATAGAGAGAAATGGAGAGAGGAGGGGAAGACAGTGAGGGGGAGAGAAAGACAGACACCTGCAGACCTGCTTCACCACTTGTGAAGCGACTCCCCTGCAGGTGGGGAGCTAGGGCTAGAACTGGGATTTTTATACAGGTTCTTGCGCTTTGTGCCATGTGCACTTACGGGATTGCGCTACCGCCCGACTCCCTGATTTTAGCTTTTAAGGTGACTTTCCCTCACACAAATGGGATTGATTTTTATTATTATTATTTTTTTTTTGCCAGAGCACTGATTTATGGTACAGGCATGAGAGTCTCTTTGCAGCACCCTTATGCTATCTATCCACACCCTGGATTGATGTTTTTAAAATTACACCGATTCTAACACTTAATGACCCCTGAGGCAGAGGTCAGGAAGCTGAATTAAAGCAAAAGGTGTATAGGTCTTCTGCCATCTCCTGAATTTAAAGCCTGAATTTTCTTAAATACATGCACCAAGTTAGCTTGCAGGATAGGACCTGAGCCCACATGGCCATAGGAGAGAAGCCCAGATCTGGAGAACAACACCTCTCGATGTCAAATCTGCATGGAACAGAAGAGTGAGGCAGAGCCTATGAGATAATAGCTTTTTGAAAATATGGTCTGATTGTGTAAGGTAAGAACTGATCTCCAATGAAAAGAGAAATGGTACTTGAGGTGTTAGAAAGATTGGACAAGAGGAGTCCACAAGGAGCTGTGGATATTTTATTATTACATAATTAAACAGGCAGTGTTTTAAAACTTTCTTTTAAAGCATGATAAAGAATAGGGTAGGATAGGGTAGATATTTACTATGTATTTATCTATATCATGTATGTGATTTATTAAAATTTTCATACCTTAAATGACTTAATTTCAGAATTATTAAGTTATGTCCCATTATTCTTGAATAATTGCCAGACTTCAGTATCTTCTTATTTATGAATTCACCTTATTTGCAAAATGTTACTTCTATAACATCAGCTTTTAAAAGACTTTTTGACAGCTGTGTATTATTGCTATAATGGAAGAAAATTGATATGTAAAAGCTTTTTATTCTGCTTCTTATCTATTTGTGACCATTAAATATGACCCAGAAGGCTTTCATCTTCTTAAAATAGTAGAGAGAGAAAAAGGAGATGATCATTGCCAGAAATTGCTATATTAATAGTCACCAATACCCATTGCAAATCACATTTCTTATCTCTCATGTCTCTAAACTTTGTTTTCAGATGCAATCAATAGAAAGCAAAGGTTTAAAATGGTTCACATTTATGAGGTTTACCTAAGTCCTGAATTTCTTATTTCTTCTCCCAGAAGTTCTCAAAGAATTATGATCATTCCATGATTTATTCTCAAGAAACTCTTGAATATTCCCAAAGTGTTGGGCACAGTGACCATGTGACAATGGAGATGACATTGAAATGATTCAGTCAGAAGTCATAGAATTCCAGATGCCCGTAGAAGCTGGAAGTTTGAAGAAATTGACTCATTTCTGGCATTTGCAGAAGGAAACAGTCCTGATTACTGGACTTCTCAGACCTTGTAGATAATTCATTACTCTAACAAGATTTCTTACATTCATTTACATGCAGGGCTTGTTGATTCTCCAGCTCCAGGAACCACTAATCTACTTCCTGTTTCCTGTTTTTCTTTTCTCTAATATATTTTGTTATTGTTATTTATTTGACAGAGACAGCCAAAAATTGAGAAGGGTGAAATAGAGAGGGAAAGAGACAGAAAGATACCGACAGCCCTGCTTCACCACTTGTAAAGCTCTCCCCCTATAGGTGGGGGCTAGGGACTCGAACCTAGGCCCTTGCATGTTTTGGGACATATGAACTCAACCAAATGTGCCACCACACCTGGCCTCAACTTTCTGCTTCAGTGGATTTGATTTTCATAGATGTAGCATCGTTCTTGTGAACCTTTCAAATACAATCAACTATGTGTTAGGTAAGAAATACTTGTCTGAGGACATTATATAATTTAAAATGTATAATTTCAATGCTCATTTTGTAGAGAAGATGCTCTGTTTTTGTCAACTTCTACACAAGCTGTGATTCTGCTCATTTTTCAGCATAATCTCCTATCTTTAGGATGGGGATAGATAGCATAATGGTTATGTAAACAGACTCTCATGCCTGAGGCTCCCAGGTCCCAGGTTCAATCCCTCATACCACCAAAAGCCAGAGCTGAGCAGTGCTCTGGTAAAAAAAAAAAAAAAAAAAAAAAAAAAAAAAAAAACTCCTCTCTTTAGATGAAATTTATGAAAAGCAAACTGGTTTTACCTTCTTTCACTTTTTTTCAATGTTTTTTTTTTATACTTATTTTACTTATTTATTACTTTTTGTTGCCCTTGATGTTTCATTGTTGTAGCTATTATAGTTATTGTCATTGATGTTGTCGTTGTTGGATAGGACAGAGAGAAATGGAGACAGGAGGAGAAGACAGAAAGGAGGGGAAGACAGAAAGACAGACACCTGCAGACCTGTTTCATTGCCTCTGAAGCGACTCCCCTGCAGGTGGGGAGCCAGGGCCTCAAACCAGGATCCTTAGCCAGTCCTTGTGCTTTGCGCCAAGAGCGCTTAACCTGCTGTGCTACCGCCCAACTCCCTCTTTCACTTGTTTTACCTTTTTCACTTGTTTTACCTTTGCTTCCAAAGGTTTGGTTTAATATTTTAAAAATTAGCATTTGCACATATACCAGCAAGACAACCTAATGAATACTTAAGATGACTTTGTCACAGAAATAAATTAATTATAATAATAAGTATTAAGATATAGCATGGCAGTCATCCAAATCATACCCATATAAACAGTAAGAAACTGACAAAGGACTTTGGCTATTTCGGTTTACCCACTATAGTAGTGCCAACAGTTTGCTTTAGTCAAAACACAACTCACAGTTTTTGCCGGCAGCCAGCTGTGGAATACAGGCACTTCTGTTTTTTTTTTTTTTTTAATGTTAACATTTGGATTGCAAACCATGAATCCATGAATGCTATTTACACTTTTATTTTTCATTATTTTTAATATTTTATTTTACTAGTAATTTAATATTGATATACAAAATTACATGTCGACAGGGTTATGATTCTATATCGTTCCCAACACCAGAGTTCTGAATCCCCTGTCTCTCCACTGCAAATTACCACCACTGCAGTTCCCCTAAGGTTGTGGCCATGGGCCAGCCGTCATCTCTACAACTAGCTGTCCACGTTTGCACATCATTGTGCCCTTTTTCTTCTATGTCCAGTCTTCTTTTTCCCTCCAAGCCACACATGACCCTATTACTACATCCCATCCCTCCTTGTCATCTCTGTGCAGGTGCTAATGGAGCTGGAGTTCAGAGCCTTCTTACCCTCTTCCTCCTATCACTTCTCCTCCACTGGGAGTATGAGTCAAGGTTGTTTTGGGGGTCTAGAAAGTAGGAGTTCTGGCTTCTAGAATTGCTTCTCTGCTGGACATGGGCGTAGGCAGTCTGATACATAACTCCAGCCTGGTTCTATCTTTCTGTAGTGGGGTAGGGCTCTGGAGGGGCAAAATTCCAGGACACATTGGTGAGGCTGTCTGCCCAGAAAAGTCAGGATGGAATCATGGTAGCGTCTGCAAGGTGGCAGGACATAAGGTGAGACAGAATGGTTAATGAACAAGATCCAAAAAGTAGGAACAGAGCAGATGAGATTAGGGATCTTAGGGTGGAATAAAGCTAGAAAGTCCATTTTAGGCATGTTTCTAGGGGCCCACAACTATGGTAGTTTTGCTTGAGTTTGGTAGCTAACATGAAGTTGGATAGAAATGTGTGAGAAGATCTTGGTGTCAGAGCAGAGAAAGGGGCTAGGAAGCTGGACTAAGACAGTGCTATTCATACTGTTCAATTGCAAATAAACTGGGACCTCATTTACTCCCTTTATCACTCTGCTGACACTTTTAACACGAGGCCTTGAATAATAACCTAACTATCCAATCTCTTTAATAATACTAGAAGTGAGGGCCAGGGGTGGTGTACCCGGTCAAGCTCATAGGTTACAATGCAACACACACACACACACACACACACACACACATCTGTGGGGAGGGTGCTTCATGAGTGGTGAAGCAGGTGTTTCTCTTTCCCCTCTTAATTTCTTTCTGTCCTGTTAAAAAAAAGTAGAAAAAAGGAAAAAATGGCCTCAGGAAGTGGTATATTTGTAGTATAGGCACCGAACCCTAATGATAACCCTGCTGAAAACAAACAAACAAACACTAGAATTATGGGCTAGAGAGATAGCATAATGGTTATACAAAAGACTTTCATACCCAAGGCTCTGAAATCCAGGCTCAATCTCCAGCACCACCATAAACTAGAGCTGGGCAATGGCTCGCTCTCTCTCTCCCTTTATCTCTCTAATTATAAAATAAATAAGCAAAATGTTTTCTGTAATAGAATACTAGAAATATATCCATATATATATGAAAAGAATACTTAAAATTTCCTTTTAAATATTGCATCATTCTTCCCTGCAATTTGCTTTCTATTTTATCACTTCTGGAATTTATTGCAATATTTTGCCTAGATTGCAAGTTAGCGTTTTGCATAAAATTAGTCATTCTGTTGTAGATAATTACCTCTTTGAGTACTTTCAAATAATCATCCTAAGAAAATGACAACTTAGTTTTCAGTATAATTGTGTTTTTTTTTTTAAATTTCACTCTTGTGCTTTTAAAAATGAAAGGCAAGGGAGGGGAGGCAATGAATGGATAGGTAAAAATTCACAAATAAGTCATTTCATTTACTCTTATAGTTACTTTTTGTCATCTCAGTGGCTTCAATACTCTAGGCTGCTTTTTTAGAGACAGAGGAAGAGAGGGGAGCAAACTGCCAAAGCTTCCTTCAGTGTGTGTGTGTGTGGGGGGGCAGAGAATTTGAGACTCTAGGTCACACATATGGCAAATACTTCTTTAATTTATGTATTCTGCTACACTAATTTTGACATTTCTATACTCTATTATCAGTTCCCATGAGTTTTTATCTTCTTTGACATGAAAGCTCAAATTAAGAAAAATCTGAAACTCCTATTCCTTAATAACAACAGTGGTCTGACACTGACTCTGGTTCCACTAGCACATAGATGATGTGTAATTACTTTTTTGTGAGTGAAAGTTTAGCCTTATCTCAATTTAAAAATTACCTAAAAAGACTTTGCCTCATAGATTTTTTTAAATGGGTAACAACGTTGTATATAGCAAAATTGAGTGATATTGTTTTTCATTTTTTATTAGTGATTTAACATATTTTTTATTTTAGAAAATTAAAAGATCTTAGAGGTAGAATTTCACACCCACACATGGTCAGTATAAACTACCACACGTAAACATTCAAATAAAGACAGTAGTGTGATACCACTTCATTTGTATTTATTTTTATTTTTTTCTTTTTATTATCTATTATTATAAGATAGAGATGGAAAAGTCAGAGAGGAAGACAGTGACATCACAACACCAAAACTTCCTTCAAGATGGTAAGCCTTGGCTTGAACCCAGGTCACACAAATAAAGTAGCACAATATTCAATGAGCTATTTTCCAGTCAATAATTTCACTGTTTTCTTAGTGATTTAATACTTAATAAAACTGTAAGATAGTAAGGGTATAATTCCACATCATTCCCACTACCAGAGTCCTATGACCTCCACCCCTCCAGCAGTAACCATAGTTCTCCCAAGTAAATAGACATAGGTTCTCTCTATCTATCTATGTCTGTCTCTCTCTATATATATTTTTCTTCTTTTTCTTTTTTTTTTTAGAATTATGTTTCTTTTTGTTTTAAGATTTTATTTATTTATCAACAATAAAGATAGGAGGAGAGAGAAAGAACCAGACATCACTCTGGTACATGTGCTGCTGGGGCCGGAACTCAGGACCTCACGCCTGAGAGTCAAGCACCCTATCCACTGTGCCACCCCCCAGACCACTCTTTTTTTTTTAATTCACGTCTATAGCCTGTCTTCACTTCCTGTTTAAGCCACACCTATGCCAATTACTACTTCCAAGTGTTCTTTCAACTCAGATAAGAGAAATAACGCCTGGATTCTTCTGATGTTTTCCAGATTTTCTTCCCTTTCAGTGATTTTTATGAAAACAAGGATTCCTAGTCACAAATGTTCCAGGTCACTGTGCAGTCGCCTTCTAGTTTCAGAGCTTTCTAGTCATCTTCCCATAACACTTCCTCTCTCCAAGAATATGGACAAAATTCTTTGTGGGGGTACAGCAGAAAGAAATTCTGGCTTCTGTAATTGCTTCTCCACTGAGCATCTATATAGACCAGTCAACCCATACTCCCAGCCTGTCTCCTTCCCTAATAGGGTAGGGCTCTGGAACGTTGAGGTTCCAGGACACATTGGTGAGTTCATTTGCCTAGCAAGGTCAGAACAGCATCATGGCAGCATCTACAACTTGGTGACTGAAAGGTAGTAAGATAAAAAGCAGAACAAAATGTTTTATAACTAGAAACCAAATAGTATAACTAGAGCCAGTGAGATCTTAGGGTGAAAAGAAGCTAGGTTGTTGTCTATTTTAGGTATGTTCTTAGGAGCCCAAGACTTTAGTAACCTTTGCTTAAGCTAACATAGAGCTGGACCAGAAATACAGTCTTGGAGGATGGTGTCAGAGTTGAAAGAATTTGAAAGTCAAGTTAGATATTGTTGACTGTAAACCCCATCGATTTGATGTGATCTGGGGCCCATAATTAGCTTAGGAGCCTATGTGACCTCTGCATCCCTCTAGATCTGAGCTCACATTCTGTGGTCATGAGTAGGAACATTCCATACTGCCCCAATATTGACCCATCTTCCTCAGGTGTAGCAGAGAGTATGTTGTCTATCCTCCCTTTGGAGGATGGAACATTCTCTGCCACTGTTGATTCAAGTTGAGGGCAAGACCCACAAAGGGGTCTATTGTGTTGTTCCTAATAGAAATGACCAGTAACAATGGAGAGAGGGATTTATTTGAGGTCTAGGCCCATCAAGTCTTTTTGGGAATCTCAAAACTCCCTGATTAGGGCCCCAGCTGATGGAATAGCCTGATAGTGACTAAAGAGTCATCATTAAAGTATGCCAGTCTCTTGCCCTTATTTAGCTTTTGCAGTCCCTGCTTTGGTGTGAGTGAGAGAACTGCTAAAGGAAGTATGTAAGGAGGGTATCTAAGTCTAAGAAGACACTATTTCATTATGAAGTTGATACTGACTCACTACAGACTATTGTGTATTTATACCCCTTCCCCATATTAGGAAGCTACTCTTTTCCCTGATCCAGCTTTCTGGTCCTTTTCCCAGCCATGACATCATCTCCCCAGACAATAACTTAGATCCACTGGCATATCATATTTCAGGCTCAGGGGCAAAAAGAAAAGGGGGGGGGGGGAGTAGTATAGCCACAGGCCCTTTGGAATTTAACTAAAATATGCCTACTAGCTATCTACAAAATGGGGGACACCCCAACTCTTCATCTGCACTATTCCAGCCCTTAAGTCCATGATTGGTCAACAGTTTGTTTGGCTTTGTATGTTAACTCTCTTTGCAACTACCAGATTCCAGATGCTAACATGATGCCAACCAGACTTCCCTGGACAGACAACCCCACCAATGTGTCTTGGAGCTCCACTTCCCCAGAGACCTTCCCCACTAGGTAAAAAAGAGAGACAGGCTGGGAGTATGGATCGACCTGTCAATGCCAAGTTCAGTGGGGAAGCAATTACAGAAGCCAGACCTTTCACCTTCTGCATCCAACAATGACCTTGGATCCATACTCCCAGAGGGTTAAAGAATAGGAAAGCTACTAGGGGAGGGGAGGAGATACAGATTTTTGGTGGTGGGAATTGTGCAAAGTTGTACCCCTCTTATCCTATGGTTTTGTCAATGCTTCCTTTTTATAAATAAAATTTTTTTAATAAAAAAGAAAAAACAAGAATGAATTTAAATTTTTTTTTAAAAAGTCATGTTAGAGCAGAGAATGTCTCCCAAACTTGAAAAAAAAACACCAAACACAAATACAGTTAACTGCTGTTTACCACATCAGTCTGACCTGGGGCTCATGTATATTTGTGTTTGTCACACGAGCCTGTATAATTTCTGAATTCCTATCAGTCTGAGCACACAGTTCATGGTCACAGCTGGGAACATTCTAGGCTGCACTCATTTCAGCATCAGTTTTCCTCAAGTAACAGAGTTGGCTGACCCAGCCTCCCCTCAGAGAGTGGGGCCACCCTGACCTCTGCTAGGTTATAGTGAGGGCAAGGTCCTAGAGAGGGCCACAAAAGGTCAGAAGTGACTAGTGAGGACACAGAGAAGGATCCATCAGAGGTCTGGGCCCATGGGGAGATACCAATTTACACCTGTGATGATACCCTACACCAGGGTGAACAGAGACAGTAAAGTGTTGGAAAAGAAGCGGGGATAAGGGAACAATTTTGCACTCTAGGTGGGAATGTTAACTGGTCCAAGCCTTGTGAAAAAATAGTCTAGAGAATTCTCAGAACACAAGAAATCAACCTGTCCTATCACCCAGCAATTCTTCTCCTAGGGATGAACCTAAAAGAAACAAAAACACCTATCAGAAGAGACCTATGTACACCTATGTTCACAGCAGCACAATTTGTAATAGCTGAAACCTGGAAAGAAACCCAAATGTCCAACAACAGATGGGTGACTAAGAAGATTGTGGTATACATACACAATGGAATAGTATTCAGCTGTTAAGAATGAAGAAGTCATATCCTTGAACTCATTGTGAATGGAACCTGAAGACATTATGTTAAGTCAAAAAGAGAAGGACAAATAAAACTTCAGGAACTGTTGCAAAGTACACTGGGAGATAAGAAATTGAACCCGTGTTCAACAACTGCATTGTATAATTGGGGAGAGTTCTGTGCATTCCCCCCACATTCCCAAAAGCTCAACCACTAGTTCTCACAAAGTCCAAGAGACAGCTGGTTCCCAGTTTTTTGCTTTATTTATATATTGGCAGTATTTTAATTCCCTTATGTGGGTCTCCAAGGATAATGAATCTAGCAATGATTTTTCTGATGAGCGAAGTAGTAAAAGATGATTGTCATTACTTTTCTAAAATGCTACCTTTAAAACGATACTCCTGGGCCCAGGCGGTGGCTATCCTTGTTCAGCACACACAATACTACATATACACAAGTATGGTTCAAGCCCTGGTCCCCACCTGCAGGCAGGGAGGAGGAAGCTTCCTGAGTGGTGAAATAATGTTCCCGTCGTCTCTCACTCTGCATCTCTATCTTCCACTCCCTTCTCAAGTTCACTCTAGTCTAGCCTGTCAAATAAACTAAAAATAGATTAAATAAATGAAAGCTATTCCCAAATGAAGCACTTGAATATTATATATCATTTGTATAGCAGAATGTTCTTCTTCAAGAAAATGTATTCAATAAAATAGATTCGTATAATGTTAAAGTAATATTTAAGTAATCAAGTATATCTTTAGGTATTCAGACTTGAGTCCAGCTTCATAGGTCAAGTAATACATACTCTTGTCAAAATTTTATCTGTTTCTGCTAACTAGGTCACATAAAGTAAATAAGAATGAGGGAGTCCAGTTACTATGCTCTATGGAGTTAGAGTTCTTGATTAAAACATTATTGTTAATCTAAGTTGAATAATGGAAATAGGACAGAATAATTTATCTTTGAAGGTTATAGTTCTCAGATGCAAAATATTTTTGCTTTCTGTTTCTGAATCATGCACTCAAAGGAGAAATATTTGAACCCCCTTTAAAAAAATACTTTTACATACATTCAGTATAGGAAGTCAAAATCAACCTAAGGGTTAAGATATCCAAATACCTTTAGAAGAAAATATATAATAACTCTCAAACAAGGCTGTTACAGTAAAATTTGAAAAAAAAAATATAACTTTCACTTGGTACCTACAAAGTGTCAAAACACCTTTATATGTTTATCTCATTGAACTCAAATAATAACTAATTAACATATTGTAATTATCCCTATCTTGGCTACATGGTAACAAAATTAAAGAGCTAAGATAACTTGAACAGCATTTTTAACATTTTCTTTAATGGGGGATTAATCATTTATAGTCAACAGTAAAATACAATAGTTTGTACATGCATAACATTTACACATAACAATACAACCCCCATTAGGTCCTCCTCTGCCATCGTGCTTCAGGACCTGAACCCTTCCCTCCACCCCAGAGTCTTTTACTTTGGTGCAGTACACCAACTCTAGTTCAAGTTCTGCTTAGAGTTTTCCTTTCTGATCTTGTTTTTCAACTCCTGCCTATGAGTGAGATCATCATTTTAATTAAGCATGGAGGATCTAGGATGAAAATCCAGACTCTGCCTCCAGAACTTTGATTGCTGTGATCGAGTAATTACAGTCATATGAGGAACAAGAGGGCAAGGTAAAGCTTTATGCCCGAAGGTCATATGACACCCTCCTACTGAGTTGGAAACCTGTGCTCATGTTCCTATAGTAATGCTATTTGTTCCAACAGACTCACAGTTATAGCGTCACTGCGAATTGTAAAATTTATTTAATAGAGAATCATTTTGCCCCATCAAAACCTTTAATCCAGAAATCTAGGTTGTTTGATATTAGTTATGTGATGTTTCTGTTCTTTGTTCTTGCTGTCTTCTGATTCATAAATATTTCTGATTATTTTTCTGTTGTTTAGAACAAAAGATGAATACACTGTTACAGCATTTTATAAAGGATCAGGTGAATCGAAGGACTCAGGGATTTACCAGTTGGCACTCAGACTTATTAGCAGGGATCTAAATTGGTGAAACTCCTGTGGAAAACAGCCCAGAGGCTTCTTCGAACAATAGGAATGGGCCTACCCTTTGACCTAGCAATTTCTTTCCTGGAGATATATCCAAAAGTAGAGACCCTCATTCAAAGAAGTCTGCATCCAACTATCTTTATAGCAGCACAACTTGTAATAGTCCAAACTTGGAATCAGCTCATATGCCCAATGACAGATGACTAATTAAGAAGGTAGTCATATGTATGAATAATGGAATTAATGGAATACTACGTAGCTGCTAAGAATGGTGAAGTCATCTCCCTTGTCTCATCTTGGATAGAATTTGAAGGAATCATGTTAAGTGAGATAAGCCAAAAAGAGGAGGATGAGTACCAAATGATATCACTCATAGTGGAAACTTAAGAAAGAAAAACAGAAATAGAAAACAGAATAAAACTTGATCTGGATGTATTGTACCAAAGCAAAAGACTCTGGGGAAGGTGGTAGAAAAGGGGGTAGAGGGGGCCTTCCGATCCTTGTGGTTGATAGTGGAAATGACCTGAGTTGAATGTAAGAATGTTTTGCAGACACATCACAGGGAGATGAGAAATTGTACTCATGTGTCAACAACAGTACTACAATCTATTAACTCCCCATCACACAATAAAGTGATTTGGTGGGGAAAAGAGAGAGAGAGAGAGAGAGAGAGAGAGAGAGAGAGAGAGAGAGAGAAAGGAAGGGAAATCAAACCCAGGCAAATGTAAGCGAGGAATGAAATTTCCAGGCATATGTTCCAGTGATTTTGTTTGTTTGTTTGTTTTCTCCTCAGTTTGATTGAATGTGTTTTATTTTCAGTTTCAGAACCACCAAGATATGGTGAAGACACCTGATCTCAGAAGAAATACTTGTTTTCAAGCCCTCAGTGGGAAATTTCACAAGTTGTGAAACAGTGCTGCAGGTCTCTCTATCTATCTATCTATCTATCTATCTATCTATCTATCTCCTCTTTTCCTCTCAATTTATCATGGTCATAATCCAAAATCAATGAATAAATACAAATTAAAAATAACAGAATAGAAAACAGTAGGATAAACATCAAAATACTAACCATTTATAGCAGCCAGTAACATTTAGGATTGTTTTGATAAATGTCATTTTATGGTCATTGGAAGCTCTCTCAGATTGTCTTTTGCTTTCTTTGTTTTTACACACACAAACACACAGAGAGAGAGAGAAAGAGAGAGAGAGAGACACTAAGGCATTGCTCCACCATTGTATGCAGTACTGAGATTCAAACCCAGAGCTTCAAGCATAAAGCCATTCAGTTTACAACTGAGATACCTCTTAGGTACTCAGATTTTCCTTCCTTCCTTCCTTCCTTCCTTCCTTCCTTCCTTCCTTCCTTCCTTCCTTCCTTCTTCCTTCCTTCCTTTCTTTCTTTCTAAGATTTATATATTTATTATGGAGTAAAGAGTGAATAACAAGAGGGACAACAAAGAAAGACCAGAGCACCATAAAGTGGTGCTGGGAACTGAACCTACAGGCTCAGGGGTCTCAGACAAACTTTTAACAGGGTGAACCATCTCCTCAGGTTTTCTCTGTTTGTTCTTGATCATACACATGATTGACTGTTCATTTAACTTTCTTTGCTCTGAACTTGAACTTTGAGTATGGTACTAATAGTTTGATGTTATAATTGGCTGATTATAAATAAAAATTAATTCTTTCTTCGACCAATTAAATTCTATCATATGACTCTCTTGTAGGAATTTTCATTTATTTTCTAAATATGTTTGGTCATGAGTTGCATATTAGCAGAGGTATGAAGGAAAATTTT
Organism: Erinaceus europaeus; assembly: GCF_950295315.1. Lineage (NCBI taxonomy): Eukaryota > Metazoa > Chordata > Mammalia > Eulipotyphla > Erinaceidae > Erinaceus > Erinaceus europaeus. Next base: position 11,086,225 of record NC_080162.1, read on the forward strand.
TCAGTTAGTAATACTGTGACATGGTCACACAGGTTCATAGATTTGCAACTGCCAAATATGGTTATTCTTCTTTTTTATTTCTTCTTTTTATCCACAGTCTTTGTAAATTATTTTATTTAAGAGTGTGGGAGCCAAAATGGATACGTTGCCTTCTATCATTACAAGTTAGGACACTCTGACACACCTTCAGGAAATAAAAGAAGATCACTTTGTTCTAAGACAGACCAGAAACAATTGGTCGTTTTGTCAAATTCTGACCTCTGAGACAAAGCATCTCCTGTTCAAAGAAACATCTTTATCCTTGACCTTTACAATGATAATGTCTGGGGAAAAATGCCTTGGCCTTTCTGACTGTATCATTGTAAGAAATATTTAGTTTATTAAAGATGATAAGACTAATATAAATTAACCTCTGATAACCTAATATAAAAAACAACTTTGAGGGAGTTGGGCGGTAGCGCAGTGGGTTAAGCTCAGGTGGCGCAAAGCACAAGGACTGGCTTAAGGATCCCGGTTTGAGCCCCCGGCTCCCCACCTGCAGGGGAGTTGCTTCACAAGCGGTGAAGCAGGTCTGCAGGTATCTCCCTTTCTCGCTTCCTCTTTGTCTTCCCCTCCTCTCTCCATTTCTCTCTGTCCTATCCAACAACAATGACATCAGTAATAACTACAACAATAAAACAACAAGGGCAACAAAAAAGGGAATAAATAAATATTAAAAAAATAAATTAAAAATAATCTTTGAAATATTGCCATATTTCCTTTAAATAAATACTATCTTTTATCTGGTAAGAGTTTTTTTGATGTATGACTCCTTTGCAGAATTAAAATTTTTTCTGAAGTGCTGATGATTCCACATTTTTTCATTAAATTCTAATTCTTCTAATAAATTCTTTCTTATTTTTATTATTATCTTTATTTATTTAATGTATAGAGACAGCCAGAAATTGAGAGGGAAGGGGATGATAGAAAGGGTGAGAGATAGAGAGACATCTGCAGCCCTGCTTCACCACTTGTGAAGCTTTCCCCCTGCAGGTGGGAACTGAGGCCTTGAACCTGGGTCCTTGTGCATTGGAACAGGCGTGCTGAACCAGATGAGCCACCACCCAGCCCTGGTGCTTATATATCATTTTTTCTATATAATAGTCTATGCATGCATAACATTTCCCAGTTTTCCATGTAATAATATAACCCCCAATAGGTCCTCTGCCACCACATTCCAGGATGTGAACCTCCCCCCATATACCCCGGAGTCTTTGACTTTGGTGCAATACACCAACTTCAGTCCAAGTTCTGCTTAGTGTTTTCTCTTCTGTTCTTGTTTTTCAACTTCTGTCTGTGAGTGAGATCATCTCATATTCATCCTTCTGTTTCTGACTTATCTCACTTGACATGATGCCTTCAAGCTCCAACCAAGATGGGCTGAAAATGGTGAAATCGCCATTTTTAATAGCTGAGAAGTATTCCATTCCATTGTGTATATATACTAAAACTTGCTCAATCACTCATCTGTATTTGTACACCTAGGCTGCTTCCAGGTTTTGGCTATTACACAAATTGTGCTGCTATGAACATAGGTATACACAAATATTTTGGATGGGTGTGTTGGTCTCTGTAGGATATATCGTCAGGAGAGGAATTGCAGAGTCATAGGGTAGGTGCATTTATACCCTTCTAGATTTCTCCAGACTGCTCTGCACAGGAGCTGGACCAATTTACATTACCATCAGCAGTGTAGGAGGGTTCGCTTGTCCCCACAACCTCTCCAGCATTTGTTGCTGCTACCTTTTCTGATGCATAACATTCTCACAGGAGTGAAGTGGTATCTCTTATTGTCTTTATTTGCAATTCTTGGACAGTCAATGACTTACAGCATTTTTTCATGTTTGTTGGCCTTTTGGATCTCTTCTGAGGTGAATATTCTGTCTATGTCCTCCCCCCATTTTTGGATGGGGTCATTTGTTTTCTTGTTGTTGAGTTTAGTAAGCTCTTTATATATATTTGGTTATTAGACTCTTGTTTGATATATGGTATATAAAGATCTCCTCCCATTCTGTGAGGGGTCTCTTTGTTTGGGTAGTAGTTTCTTTTGCTATGCAGTTTTTTAAAATTTGATGTAGTCTCATTTGTTTATTCTTGCCTTAGACTTCTTTGTAATTGCATTCATTTCATTGAAGAAGTCTTTAATATTTAGATGGAAAAGAGTCTGCCAATATTTTCCTCTAAGTATCTGATAGTTTCTGATCTAATATCTAAGTCCTTGATCCACTTGGACTTTACTGTGTTTATCTTGTTGAGTTAAGTGGGATTCGTGTAGACAACGTATGGTTGGATTGTGTCTTCTGATCCATCTTCCTACTCTATGCCTTTTAATAGGTAAATTCAGGCCACTGACATTTATTGATATAGAATGAAGATATTTTAATGCAATTATTTTAGATTTTTAGAGTGTTATGATATGTGGCATGTTTATGGTGATCTGACTGGAGACCTTTTAGAACTTCTTGCAGGGCAGGATTGGTGATAGTTGATTCCTTCAACTGTTTCTTGTCTAAGAAGGTCTAAATGATAGTCTAGCAGGATACAGTAGTCTTGGTTGAAAGCCTTTCTCATTGAGTGCTCAGTATATATCTTGCCATTCTCTTCTGGCCTGTAGTGTTTGTGTGGAGAAATGTGCTGCTAATCTTATGGGTTTTCCTCTATAGGTGACTCTGTTTTTCTCTTACTGCATTTAAGATCCCTTTTTGTCCTTACTCCTTTTCATTCTAAATATGATGGGTCTTGGTGTCCTTGGTGTCTTTAAGTCTGGGTTAATTCTATTTGGGACCCTCTAGACTTGTTCACTTGTTCAGCTAGTTGTGCTCTTATTTCAGCTTTCAGCTCTCTAATCGCCTCAAGATGGTTAGTGTTTTTTTCAGAATCTCTGTTGTTTCCCCATTTCTGATGATATTACTTTCAAAAGTTTCCCTGTGACTATTGCCTCAATTAGTGTTTAGATGTTGTCCTTATTCTTATATGCTTCTATGTTTGGGGGGCTTTTACCTGAGCTTTTGTCCTGGTTCATTTCTCCAATGTTTCTTTTTAATTTAACCATTGTATGTAGTGTGCTGTGAGGTCCCTCTCTCAGTACTTTTCAAATTACTGATCACTCTTGCCTGCATTGACTTGTGTCTAAGTAATGTACTTAAAGAGTTCACAGTTGCATAAATTAATAGTTGTTTCAGTATTATCTCAATCCCTGAGTTGAAGCACAGTGGCTGTTAAAACCTCTTTTGTTCTTTTTCTTCCCTGTAGGATTTGGGAGCCTGAGGTATTTTTAAATATAAGTAGGTTTTTTTGTTTGTTTTTTTTTAGCTTAATCACTCACTCCTGACCAAGAGATAAAACAGGGCAGGGGGAGAGATAGCATAGTGGTTATGCAAAGAGAGTCTTATGCCCCCAGGATCCAAAGCCTGGGATCAATTCAGCTACTCTGCCAGCAGCCAGAACCAAGCCAGGCAGCATTACTTGGCCCTGTGAGTTTCTAAACAAATCTCATTTATACTCTACAGATTCTGAGGCAGTTATTCATTGTGTCTCTAATTCATCAAGAGAACAATATGGAAAGGCTCCCACTATATAGCCCCACTTCTAGTCCACTGGGGTGTATATCTTCTCCTGAGTTTCCTAGTCAGTTCTCTGCCCTTCCTGCACCTCCTATGTCAGCACAGGACCTCCCTGCTGCTCCAGCCTGCGAGAAGCAGTTGCATTTGGTGAGACATTTGGATGTCCTCTCATCCTTTCAGCAGTCTTTTTGTTGTTAAAACAAACTGGAGGTTGTGCTGGACTGTTTCCAGCAGCTCAGTAGTAGATATGGACTTTAGCCCCAGGAATCTCTCCTTATGCTTCTCTCTGTCCACAAGCCACACATGTTTGTACTCACTGGTGACTTGGTGTGTTCCCAAAGTAGTCCTAGTCTTGTCTTATTACATTCTCAGGTAATATTCTTTGATATGTCTAGTTGACCAGGTAGAGGAGAGGAGAGAAATGCAGCTGCTGCTATCCTTAGCCCCATCTCAAATTCTTTCTTATTATAAGAAAAATATGAAGAGAGAGAGAGAAACCTGCAACACTATTTCACCACTTGTGAAGCTTTCCCTCTGTGAGTGGGAAGGTGGGGCTTAAAACTGGGTCCTTGCAGATGATAATGCATGTGTTTTACAGTGTACCTTATTCCACAGCCCCTACTCCTAATAAATTATTTGGAATCTTTTGCTTTTCATCACTGAATTTTTGGAACTTTATTTTTGTGTAGTAAAGAGAAACTAAGACAGATGGAAATATAAGAATAAAGATGTTATGATGACTCACCTAGTTAAATGAACATAGTACTAAGCACAAGGAACTGTGCAAGGATTCAGGTTCATGACCCCGTTCCCCATCTGCAGAGGGAGTGTTTCATGAGCAGCAAAGCAGGTCTGCATGTGTCTATCTTTCTCTCTCCCTATATATAATACCCCCTCCTCAATTTCTCTCTATCTTATCAAATAAATAAAAAATGGCCACCAGGAGTAGTGGATTAACAGTGCTGGCACTGATCCCTAGCAATAACCCTGGAGGGGAAAGAAATGTTATGGTATTGTAGAATTCCTTCATCATTATTTCTGCCTTCATTAATCTCTGTAGCACCTATTATATTGAAGGCATGCCTTTAGTCTCTGGAAATACACTACAGAACTACATAAACATCCCCTGATCTTACTGTACTTCCAAGAGCTAGATAATAAATTATTATGTGATTATGCAATTCACTTTCTTCTATCTGAAAAATACCAGGCTCTGGACATGTAAATCTCCTGTCACAAGCTACCCACTAGCAACTTTCACTTTTCTCCAGCACCAGGTGCTCACTTGGTTGGAGCTTGTTATCTGGGGATTACTGTAAAAGGTATTATTAGATAGGATTACAACAGGGCTTTAAACACAATACCATAATGATTTTTATGTTAAAAAATAGCTAAAACTACACCTTAAGAGGTGGTGCAGGGGATAAGGTGTTGGACTCTTTAAATGAGGTTTGGTTCCTGGCACTTCATGGGTCAGAGTGATGCTCTGGGTCTTTCTCATTTTTCTCTCTCTCATTAACAAATGAAGGTTCTTTTTATGATTATAAGAATCATCGAGATACATTAATATTTATGGCACCAGGACTATTACTGCTAGTTGGTTCTTTCCTTCCTAGCATGAAGCTACAGAATTCTTGACAGAAGGCAGTCAGCGTCTATCCTACAGTACCAAGGAAGTTTATTGTCATAGGGTGCCTGAGGTAGGTAGAAAAGGACAAGTAAAATTCAAGTTATGGTTGAGAATGTTGTGTAGATACTTGGGGGCTGAAGAGATAGCTTAATGTTTATGCAAAAAGACTTTCATACCTGAGGCTCTGAAGTCCCAGATTCAATCCCCAGTACCTCCCTAATCCAGAGCTGAGTGGTGTTCTGGTCTCTCTTTCTCTCTCTCATTAAAAATAAATAAATAAAATAAGATACCAATCACAAGGAGTGAGAAAATGTATGGAGATCTTTCTAATTTAATAACTATTAATTGATGCCGGACTAGCTTCGTGGGCAGAGACAGATGACCAGGGACTCATGGCTGAGGTGTACGCAGATCAATCTTTATTCAAGTGGAATGCAGCACAATCTAAAATAAGCTAAACTAACTAAACTAAAAAACTATAATCACAATCCTGTCCTTATATATATACTGGCCAAGTAGGGTGTAAACAGGATGTGATGTAGAGAGCAAAAAGAGACTGGTGCAAATCAGGGTGTGACAAGGAGAGGGGGAAGAGCAGGCAAGAATTCTACCACTGAACCACCAATGCCCTGGAGGGAGGGTGGTGCTTAGTTAACAGTGGTTATGTAAATAGACCGCAGCTTTAAGTGGGATCAAACCAATGCCATGCAGGCACACCAGTGCTTACTTAACAGTGGTTATTTAAATAGAATACAGTGTTAAGCAGGGGGGATTAAACCAAATGAAACAGAAGGGGGTTTTAGAAGTAGAATTAGAAGCATACCAACAAATTGATATCTCTTTTTTCTTTAAAACAATCTCTTGGAATGAGGCACTTTATTCAGAGTCACCTTGATTTTGAATCTGGTCTTCACCAAATGCACAGTTTCCATTCTGTTGGGACAGTGGAACTGCAGCATGCCAGGAGGCATCTCTTCCCAATTCTTTGTCCAGTGAAATTTCATCTGTAGCTTTAAATCAGTCATGACAGGAATGCTTAGAATGTGGAAAGCATAAAATTCTACAAATTGAGACTTGAGTTATAATTTTGTTGGCTGGTTAAGCTTTGAAATATGATGAAGAAAATATTAGTAGTGCAGATTGATATGAAAACTGTGGGCGTTCATCATTATCAGGCTTTCAGCATCACAGTAACTGAAAATTAGCATCAATTGCAGCCAAGAAAAAAAAGGCATTTGCCAAATTGTTAAATAAGTTATTTTACTTTGTGATTTTTATTAACTTTTTTTTTAAATCTAAAGACAAAGAGAGAGAGAAAGAGACAGGCGGAGAGAGGAGAGAGATTCCTGGGCACTGCTCCACCATCCATGGAATTGCCTCAGTGCCATCCAAGTAGTAAACTATGTGATAAATTACATATTTTACCAGTATACTGCATAGAAAACTATGTCTAAATATAATTTAGACATGTAATTTTTGGAGACCACATTAGTAAACATTGGTCGACATATCACTATACAAAATTCAGGGCTACACTTGCCAAGATAGAAAATTTGGAAAGAGGAAGGTACAAATTTAGTTTTACTATTAACCTCTCTCAACTTAGTCATTTTTTTTTAATTTCAGGGACTGAGAAGTACTGCATTATAGTTATACAAAAAACTTTTATGCCTGAGGCCGACTGAAGTCCCAGATTGAATCCCCATCACCACTCTATGCCAGAGCTGACCAGTGTTCTGGTCTCTTTTACTCTCTATATCTTTCTATGTCTCTTTTTCATTAAAATAAATTTAAAAATAAAGATTTGGGGGTTTTGCTTGTTTGTTCCTTTTTAAAATTAAGATTTTGTGTAATTTTTAAAACATTTTTTCATTATTAATTTCTTTGGAAATCTAGTGAAAACTTTCAACTTAGCCTATAAGAAAATAAATCAGACACATTATCAAATTCTTTCTGGGGATTTAATATCTCAGGTTAACGGTCTATCTATCCATACTTTTAGCTCTAGAAGCTTGAATGTTGTGATATCAAAAAGTAATGTAATAAAGTATATAGAAAAACCATCTTTTCTTCCTGTTCCAGCCACAAAATCAGAGTAATGGGAGTTGGAGTTAAATCAGCAACTGTAGTTATGTCTCCCCCACCCCCAGAAGATAATTAGAGAACAGCCCACAAGCCAAGCCCACATCACAAGTTTCTATGCTGAAACATTCTTCTTCCTAAAATTTCCCACTCCTGCTGCACATATCATATTATTAGCAGGCAGAAAATTCATCATGACATGGATTTCAGCAAATATTTATTTAGTACTTCTGCAAAGTAGGATATTGCTATAGGCTAAATAAGAGCTCCATAAATAAATGTAAATGGATTTCAAAATCCTCAGTGTAAGCAGGATCTGAAGCACAGTAAGGAAAGGAAGATACTCATTTTCTCAAGCTGCCTAAGAAAGTAATTTCAGTTTTCCAAAGAGCATAGCCCCATGTAGGAGGGGCAGCAAATTCATTCCAGAAGCAGGAAAAGCCTGAGACTTCCAAGGGCAACCAGAATCATTAATTAACCAAGCCAGATATATGGTGATCATTCAGTTGATTTGTTTGCAAATTTCACTCTATATAATCTTGGAAGAAGGTTGAAAGCACATTCTAGGAAATATTAGAGCAGGAAATTTCAATGACGCTTGTGTTAATTATAACAAAAGTATAACAGCATGTGTGTCCATCAGTCCTTATAAGTTTAGGAACTAGAATTTCCTCTTTTAGGTCCTTTATATAATTTTCTACAGGCATAGCAAGCCAAGTATATGTAGTAGAAAAAAATCAGTTTCAAAACTGTATTTTTTTAATATGATTAAATAAAGAGCAGGTGCATGCCACTATTCTTTGAAGAATGAAATACTATCTGAGATTTCAGGCTCAGGCAAAAAAAAACCCCACTAGTATAGCTATAGGCCCTTTGAAATACAACTAAAATATGCCTACTAGCTATCTACAAAATGGAGGATCCCCTAACACTTCATCTGCACTATTCCAGCTTTTAAGGCCATGATTGTTCAACAATTTGTTTGGCTTTGTATGTTAACTCTCTTTTCAGCCACCAGGTTCCAGATGCTAGCAGGATGCCTACCAGACTTCCCTGGACAGACGACCCCATCAATGTGCCTTGGAGCTCTGCTTCCCCAGAGCCCTTCCACACTAGGAAAGAGAGAGACAGGCAGGGAGTATGGATCGACCAGTCAACACCCATGTTCAGTGGGGAAACAATTACAGAAGCCAGACCTTCCACCTTCTGCATCCCACAATAATCTTGGTTCCATACTCCCAGAGGAATAAAGAATAGGAAAGCTATCAGGGGGAGAGGATGGGATACTGAGAGCTGGTGGTGGGAACTGTGTGAAGTTGTACCCCTCTTATCCTATGGTTTTGTCAGTGTTTCTTTTTTATAAATTAAAAAAAAAAAGAATGAAAGACTATACTAAAAAATTCTGACAGTAGTTATTTCTAAAAGCTAATCCAAACATTTGCTGCATTTAAAATTTTTTGTCAATGAGTGTGTTAGATCCGTAATAAGGACATGACAAAATTGCTTCCACTGAAGAAGAAGAAAAAAGTCCTTATATATATTAAAACTATTTCTACGGTGTAGGTTTGTTTTTGTTTTCCCAAATGGTTAAATATCCAAGTGTGTGTTGTTGTTTTAGTTAGAGATAGAGCATGAGAGAGACCACAGCACCAAATATCCCTCTAATGTGGTGGAGGCTGGTCTTAACCTTGGAAAACACACAAGGCAAAGCAGTACACTATCCAAGTGAGCTTTCTCACCAGCCCCCGAATATTTTTTAAATGCTTTGATATTTAACTCTCTTGCCATATTCTATATTGAATAGACAAGTCCTAACCACAAATAACCATCACTGTCTCTGCTGAACTGAAACAAAATTGTAATTTTTGCTTCATAACTTCTGAAGTTGATAGTCATGTGGTCACAAAAGTGAGGATACATGCATCTTTCTTTGATAAAGAGAACCCCAACTTGGAGGGTATGTGTGTCTTGTTATGTGAAGCCCAGCCCCCCCCTCTCCCTCCCTATGTCTCCCTCTCTCTCTATCTATCTCTCTCTCATGCATGTGAGGTCCCACATGTGAAAAACAAATAAATAATAATGAGAACAGCCAAAATCAAGGACATAATTTTAAAAACATCTAGAGTAAAGCAGAGAATCCCCTATAAAGGAAAGCCCATAAGTGTATCATCTGCTTTGTTGGTATGCATGAGACCCCTTCTGTTTCATTTGGTTTAAATCCCCCCTGCTTAACACTATTCTATTTACATAACCACTTCATTCTATTTACATAACCACTGTTAACAAGTTCCACCCTCCCTCCAGGGCATTTGTGGTTCAGTGATAGGATTCTCGCCTAATCTGCCCCCTCTTTGTCACACTCTGATTTTCACCAGTCACTTTTCTCTCCACCCTCTCTATGTCACATCCTGTTTCCACCTTACTTGGCAAGTATATATAAAGACAGCATTGTGAGTTTTACAGTACTGTACCTTTAGTTTAGCTCAGCTCGGCTTAGATTGGGCTGCATCCTGCATGAATAAAGAGATACTGCCTACAGCTCAACCATGAGTCCCTGGTCGTCTGTTACCCGCCCGTGAAGCCAGCCCAGCGAAAACAACATAACCCATCGAAAACAACACTGCTTTCTCTATAGAAACTCTAAAGGTTAGAGATTTGAATAGAAAAGTCATCACTCAAGGGTGTTCTCTCTAGTGAGGTTATCAATCAGGTATAAAGGAGTAATGAAGAGCTTTTCAAGTAAGCAACAGTTAAAGGAATTCACTACCACTAACCCAGCTCTAGAAGAATTACTGCAAACATTTCTGTCAGATGGAAGTCTAGGATGATCTCACACCTAGCAAAGTTCAATGAAGACAATTATTGGAACTTGGATAGAAGTGATGTTACCTGAAAGAACTGAGGGACTGCTGTGGGCAGGCAGATGTGCAACAGGGCAGAATTATGTAGCAAGTATACAGGGTATCCAGTGGCATTTGGCGGAGGGATATTGGTGGTGAGTGGCATATAGCAACATTTGACAAAATGTGGAATTGAACTTCTAAACCATATATAGTTTTATAGACCAAAATTACCTCAAGAGCAAATAAAATAAAAACATTTTAAAGATATACATTCAATCAAGACTGCAGGTAAACTGAAACTACTATTCGAGATGTATTGCTTTGAATTTTTAAGAACTTTTGTCCTTCAAATATTCCTTGAGATCAGGAAAAAAGAAAAAAAAAACACAGGCCTTTGGGTAACAGCTACTATGTCACCACTCTCTCATATTTTGGAAGATTATTTAAATCCTTTGAATTTGAGAACAAAATTTTCAGCAGAAAAAGGAAAAAGAAATGTACCAGTACAGGGAGCACTGAGGGCTATTAATAGTAGAAATAAATGAGTGAAGAGACTCATTCACACATACAAACGTTTTGCCCTAGGATTGTGCCCAAGTTAAGACCCCAGTCATAGAAATACCTATATCTGAGGCTGGGTTGTGGTGCACCTGGCTGAGCACACATGTTACAGTGTACAAAGACCCAGGTTCAACTCCCCACCTACAGGCAAAAAGCTTTGTAAGTGGTGAAGCAGGGCTGAAGGTGTCTGTTTCTCTCCCTCTCTATCACCCCTTCCCTCTCGAATTCTGTCTCTATCAAATAAATAAAGATAATAATTTTTTTAAAAGAAATGCCTATATTTATATTTACTATCAAGTTAACAGTAAGGACTTACTACACAACAGAGAATGATTCCAAAAATGACTCTAGTGATTAAGATATAACTGGAAATGGAATGTGATTAAGAAGGGAGGAGGAAAAGTGTGGCATTTACATACATGACTTAAGAAATACTTCTTTAATGGAAAAATTAAATGCATGGGGTAAAAATGAAGCGAGACACAATATTGGTAACATTACTAATAATGTAATTGCTTCTCCTTTGAACTTTCTTTTCCAAAATGAAAGCATGCTAATACTCACTCAGGGGTATTCATAAAATGGCCTCAAACTATTATTTCCAGTAGTGGTTGACCTTAACATGAGTCAGAAATAACCAAAGCTTTTTTTTTTTTCTTTTTTTTTGGTTAATGACAGAGTCAGAGTAGGTAAAAAATGTCATTTGGGATGAAGTCAATCAGTAGAAAGTCTACAATCTTGGCTGAACTGAGGTATCTGTCAGAAAAGGAGAAAAAAAAAGTGTCTCCATTGCAGTAACATTTTAGAAAATACCCATTTTCCATTTAGAAAGAATACTTTGCATATGTGTCAAGCATAAATTAATCAAGTCAAACCAGATGACCTCCTGCTAAATTTGAATGCCTGGACATCTGGAAAGACTGAACCTTAAAAGAATGAACAGTTTTGGCAGACTCTTGAAAAGATCTCCAAATATTTTTATGTCATTGGAGAAAGACTAATGGTAGATACAGTGACACTACAGTCTGAATTTTCTGGAGACCCCAATTTTTTAAATATTATTTTTTCTTAGTGATTTAATACTGGGATAGATGATTATAAGATTACAGGGGTATAGTTTCACAACCAAAGTTCTGTTGCTACCTCCTGCCCCCATAACTACTAGAGTTTTCACAAGGACAGAGAGATCATCTGGTTTCTTTTTCTTCTTTTGCAAATGTATGTGATTTAATTGTCTATATTCCACATATGAAAAAAAAAAAACTAGTAGGCATTGTCACCCTTATTATAAACCCGGCTTAAGAATTCAGAGAAAATACTCGATGTGTTTCTGGACCAAGAAGGCTCTTGAGGAGCCGAGGGAGGACTTACCTCGAAGGGCTCATACTTTAACATTTGTGAAAACCCAAGTTCAAACCTCGTATATGAGAACACCATGTACGGCACTAAAGAAACTGTGGTGTCTCTACTCCCCTCTCTATCTCTTTCTTTCTCTTCCATCTCTGTCTGGAATTGAAATTGTAAGCATTGATATATAAATAAATAAACTTCAGAGGTTATATCTTTAAATAAATAAATAAATAAAGGAATCCGGCGATAGCACAGCAGGTTAAGCGCAAAATGCTAGGACCCTCGTATGGATCCTGGCTCCAGCCCCGCCCCCCACCTGCAGGGGAGTCACTTTACAGGTGATGAATCAGGTCTGCAGGTGTCTGTCTTTCTCTTCCCCTCTCTGTCTTCCCTGCCTCTCTCCATTTCTCTCTATTCTATCCAACAATGACCACAATAATAACTACAACAATAAAACAACAAGGGCAACAAAAGGGAATAAATAAATATTTTTTAAAATAAATTTTTAAAATTTTTAAAATTTTATTTTTAAAAATAAAGTCTGCTGGGAAAAGTGGAATTTCATACAAATGAGACCCTAGTGGGTAAAAAAATGAAGGGTCTTAGAAACAGCTCATGATTCTTGAATGGCACAGTAGTATGGTTAGTTTTAAATGTAGGACATGTTACAAACTAAGAACAATTATAGTTAATGTTAATCCACTTTACTGCCAGGTCTGGAGGCTGTCTTCAAACTACCCTGGAATGCAGCTGATTTTCCCACTTAACTATGATGTAGACGAACAGGCAGTAGATGAAAAGAATATATTAACTAACATGCCTAAACAGCATAGACATGTCCATGATAATGAGATTTTTAATTATCTAAGGATTAGCAGAAATGAATTGTATTAAAATAAAGCTCCAAAAGTGTATGAGCCATTCTTAAATTTACAAATATAGTGAGTGGAATTAAACTTGATTTTTTAAATGAATTCAGTCACTGTTGTGCGCGGGCCGCGGAGAAGAGAGAGAGGGGGTCTGGAGCGAAGAGGAAACACAAATCTTTATTTGCACTGGCACCTCAGAGTTGGGTGCTAGAGAAGCAGGTTGGGCCACATGGAGGTAGCGAAAATGGCCGCCTCAGGCAGTAACCTTTCCTGCGTCTAAGCACCGGAGTGAAGCGCTGGCAAGAGAGTGAGGTGCGGAAGAAGAAGGACTTTTATAGGAGCAGCTTTCGTGAGAATGGGGAGGGGGAGGAGTAACCATAGCACTCCAAATATCGCAGGGATATAGACAATGCCCTGAGGGCACAACATGGCGGAACAGGCACTCCGAGAATGTCCCAACTCTCGCAGGAACTAGCAGTAGCCTGAGGGGACAACATGGCAGACGTGACTACATCAGCACAATTTCCTAGCAAGTCACCATTCTATAAGTTTTCTGGCATTATCTCTGAAAATAGACTGACAGTGTAGACCATTAACTAAAGCTCTTTTGACATTAAAACAGTTTCTGAATAGTATTTGGGGTAGGGAGCCTTTAGGTCCATGATTAGTCAATAATTTGTTCGGCTCTTTATGTTAACTCTTTTTTCAGCCACGAGGTTCAAGATGCTACCGTGATGCCAACCAGACTTCCCTGGTCAGACAACCCACCAATGTGCCCTGGAGCCCTGCTTCTCCAGAGCCCTGCCCCACTAGGGAAAGAGAGAGATAGGCTGGGAGTATGGATCGATCTGCCAACGCCAATGTTCATCAGCGAAGCAATTACAGAAATTAGACCTTCCACCTTCTGCACCCCATAATGACCCTGGGTCCATTCTCCCAGAGGGATAAAGTCTAGGGAAGAGGGAGTCAGGCGGTAGCACAGCGGGTTAAGTGCAGGTGGTGCAAAGTGCAAGGACTGTTATTAAAGATCCCAGTTCGAGCTCTCACCTCCCCATCTGCAGGGGAGTTGCTTCACAGTTGCAGTGAAGCAGGTCTGCAGGTGTCTGTCTTTCTCTCCCTCTCTCAGTCTTCCCCTCCTCTTTCCATTTCTCTCTGTTCTATCCAACAACGACAACATCAGTAACAATGATAACTACAACAATAAAAAAAGAAGGGCAACAAAAGGGAATAAATAAATAAATAAATAAATATAAAAAAGAATAGGGAAGCTATCAGGGGAGGCGAGGGGATAGAGTTCTGGTAAGTGGGAACTGTGTGGAGTTGTACCCATCTTATCCTATGGTTTTTGTCAGTGTTTCCTTTTTATAAATAAAAATTTTAAAAATACTAAAAATAAAAAAAATGTAAGCAGTAGTGGCAAAGTAGTTCACCTGGATAACATGTTTGTTTTGGTTGACATTTGGCTGATGTTTATAAGACATTAGTCTGATAAAAAGCAACAACTATTTTGCCTTTTAACTTGCCCAAAAGAATTCAGTTCTACTTAAGTCTGGAGGTTCTAGTTAGTGGAGTGTTATTTAATAAGCTCTCTTCTATCTATATATCCAGTCTACGGTACTTGCTAGAATAAGCTGGTCAAACTTTTACTGCCAATTTTTTCCATCTCTCTGAATTCTGTATGCTTATTCTTATTCTCATTTGGATGCCTGACTATATCTTTGTCTGGTATTGGTGGGAGGTGTCTGTGAACCTTGAAAAAGCAACACCATCTGTAGAACATTTCTTTGGCATAAGGATCCCTTTAGAGAGTTTTTTGGTTTGTGGTTTTTTTTTTTCACATTTAAAATCCAAACTGTTGTGCTGCCCTCTGGCTGCTTGTAACATAATATAAGGGAAGAAATGCCTACCATAATCTCTGCAGATGTTTCTCTGGAATTTCATGACTATCTCACAGCCTAGATGCATATCAGTTGAACTCATCATCAGCTTGGGATCTTTTACTGTTTGCTGATAGTGCTACAGAGAAATTTTCAGCGATTTAAAGCCATCCTGCTCTAAGACTGCACCCTCACACCTGCAATTTTTCAGCTACTACATCTAAGCCTATTTCCTTTCTAAAAACCCACGCATGCCCGGAGTCGGGTGGTGTCGCAGTGGGTTAAGCGAATGTGGCGCAAAATGCAGGGACCCTCGTAAGGATCTCGGTTCGAGCCCCCGGCTCCCCACCTGCAGGGAAGTCGCTTCACAGGCGGTGAAGCAGGTCTGCAGGTGTCTGTCTTCCCCCCCCCCCCCCCCCCCCCCCCGCCGTATTCCCCTCCTCTCTCCATTTCTCTCTGTCCTATCCAACAACGAACGACATCAACAATGGAAATAATAATAACCACAACGAGGCTACAACAACAAGGGCAACAAAAGGGGGAAAATGGCCTCCAGGAGCGGTGGATTCATGGTGCAAGCACCGAGCCCAGCAGTAACCCTGGAGGAAAAAAGAAAAAAAGAAAAAAAAAAACCCACGCATGCCTTTATTTTCCATTTTCACTTATGTTTGTTCAAGGCTTGCAGATGAGGCAAAGGCCAATGGAAGAGCCCATTTTTTAGGCTGTACCTTCTGCCAAAGATGAAAGGTTTTTTGCTTGGTTTTTTTGTTTGTTTGGTTTGTTTTGTCTACAAGGTTATCGCTGGGCTGGGGCTCAGTGCCAGCACTATGAATCCACCGCTCCTGGCGGCCATCGTTTCCCATTGTTGTTGCTGTAGCTGTTATTGTCCTTGTTGGATAGGACAGAGAGAAATTGAAAGAGGAGGGGAAGACAGGGAAGGGGAGAGACAGATAGACACCTGCAGACCTGCTTCACAGCCTGCTAAATGCCCCCCTTGCTGGTGGGGGAGCTGGGGGCTTTGAATGGAGATCCTTGAGCTGGTTCTTGAGCTTTGCACTATGTGTGCTTAACTCACTGTGCTACTTACCACCGGGCCACAGATAAAAGATTTTTAGTGGAGCCCTCCTCCAGGCTTTCAGAAGGTAACAGATGACCCATATGATACTTACCATCTAAGTACAATAAAATATCATATTTTCCCAAGAAGCTTCACTTCAAATTCAGAAGACGTAGGGAGTCTATACTGAAGGCGCATTTTAATCAAACCCATCAAGACCATTGGGGGTGGGGCTATCATTCCTTTGACAATTATTTATTTTTCTTTTCCATTATGATATTGGTCTTATCACAAAAACTTCAATAGTAATGGCATCTTAGATTTATAGAGGTCCAATTGTCATAGTCTTTATGATTATTGCCACCAGCGTTATCAGTAGGGTTCAGTGCCTGCACAAGGAATTCACCACTCCTGGTGGCCATTTTTCCCCCTCTTATTGGATAGAACAGAGAGAAATTGAGAATTGTTACACTTACCTTTAGACAAATAATTTCTTATATATAAATATATTCATTTATGTATTTATTATTGGATAGAGACAGAGAAGTTAAAAGGGGGAAGATAGAGATGGAGAGAGACAAAAAGATACCTGCACCCCTGCTTCACCACTTGTGAAGCTTTCTCCCCTGCAGATGGGGACCAGGGTCTTGAACCTGGGTCTTTGCATACTGAAATAAATGCTCTCAACCAGGTGTGCCACCACCTGGCCCCTTTAGAAGTATAAATTCTAAAAAGCTGAACAAACTTAAAAAAAGAAAAAAGAAGAAGAAGAAGAAGAAGAAGTAGTAGAAGAAGAAGAAAATCAATTTGCTTCCTTAGGCCATCAGAGAATAAAGCCTCTCAAGGCAGTCACTGAAATCTAGAGAGACAGGAGAATACAAACAATAGTGCCTAGAGCACCTCCACAGCCCAACCCACTGAAGCCAAGAATTAACAAGAACACTTTCATGCTTATTTTGATGAATTGCTGGCCGCCAAGTGAAATTATCATGAAAATAAGAAATTCATGGGTATTCTGGAAGGCCCTACATTTTTGCCTCTAAGAACCTCCCCACATTCTCGGGGTGAAAAGCCAAAAAAAAAAAAACATGCCTTGTAGTTTTTTAGAGTGGGACTATGGAATAACCACGTTAGCATACATCTAGTGTATTCCTTATACAAAGAGCTATTATGCAGTGTAAAAGACTTGCAGAGATATGCTGTTTTTCTCTCCCCCACTGTCTCTTATTTTTCTCTTTCTCAAAAAAGCAGTCTTTATCTAATAAAAAAATAAAAATAAGAAAAAAAAACAATAGCAAAGAAGCCAAAAAAAAAAAAAAAACTAGTGCTTGGGGTCATCAGGCTTCTCATTTATGACACAACTTAGGGTGAACTTCAGTTCTCTTGGAGACCCTGGTAACTGATGGACCCCTATATCACCTTGCTCCTGCAGTCAGCTCAAAGTTGCCTGTAAATGACCTTCCTGTGAGGAGCCTGCAAACAAGCCCAACACCCTGACTTTGAAGACTGCTGCCCAAGTGAGCACCAAGGACACATAGTTCTGAGAGACAATGGGGCTTGTATTCACAAGTTTCTTGAAACTAGTCAATAAAAGAATAGCTCTTAGGAACAGGGTGATGAAGTCCATCCAGCCCAGCAAATTGGAAGCAGGAAAAACCTTTCTAACCAACACTAGGAAGGAGAATGAATGTTTTAGCATGATTAGAGTATATTTATATCAAAGTTTTGGAAAGCTTATAACATGTTCATAATAGGAATCTGTTAGTTTTTATGACTAAAATTCTGAAGTTCATTTGAAAATTCTAGTGCATGGATTTCCCGAGCTTGACAAAAGCCTTATGGGAGTCATGCTTTTTTAGTAAAGATTTTAGAAATATTTTCACTAAATATTATTGTATTAAAAGTAAGAGAGTTTGGGTTGGCAGGAAAATGAATTTATGCTTACATTTGGGTTGAGGGTTACCAGATAAATAGCATGTCATTAGAAAGACGTGAGTACATCATAACTTGTCAGAGTTTTGTTTTTTTGAGTTGTCAGATTATCACTAATTGCAAATGGTTTCAAGAATTTTCAAGCATTAAGGAACCTCATTTTCAAAAATGATGCATGTATTTGCATGAAGTCCTGCTCATTATTGTTGATTTGCATGAAGTCCTGCTCATTATTGTTGCTATCTCTGCCAACTCCAAACTATCACTGCCACACTTTCCTCGGCTGCTGAAACTGCTCCTCAGTCTTCCATGCCTTTCCTGCACTATACTGACTCCATTATGGGAGCACCAACTAAAAGAATAAAAGAACTTGGCATTTACCTAGTTCACCTTGACTGAAATAATTCTTGGAATGTCAAGTAACTGTTGAGGTCAGCAATGACAGGAAGTAACTTGGGGAACAGAGACACTGCTGCACCATGCCAGAACACATGTTCCCCAGGCACATCTGTGTGCCTGGGGGAAGGAAATTGTTGCACAGGAAATGAGAGTGGTAAAAGGTGTGGGCGTGACTTAGAAAGGAGGTGAAAGAGGGCTTAGATGTTTATATAAACTAGTCCTAAGCACATGCCTCTATCTTTCTCTGCTTGGGTGAGACTGCTATTCCGTGAGCAAAGGGCTCTCAGGTGCTCTCTCTCTCAGCCACATGTATTCCAACATGTGGGTGTTCTCAGTTTTTCTGAATAAAGTTTAAAATTCCTGAAAATCACGCTTTATCATCAATTCTTTGTTGAGTTTATGAGTGACAATCCTTTAAACACACGGGGAACGAATTCAGCCCTAATTCCACCCTCCCAATACACAACTTTCTGGAAAACATGGATTTCCTGCAAGCATAGATGTATAGTGCTAACCCTAGAACAAAAACTCTTTGTTCTGAAGAATGTGTGTGCCAAAATTTATGGGATAAAAATAGACATGGCCGCAACTGAATGGGGTCAGTGCAGAAACATCCTGAAGTCAGATCTCTTTACTACCTTATATATTTTGTGGCTAAAACCTCACTTAGCATAATGTTGTCGTGGTTCAACCATGTTAAAAAACATGTATGAATATTCCATTCCTTTTTCTGGACTGAATATACTATTCTTGTCCTATTGTTGCCATATATATATGTGTGCGTGTGTGTGTGTGTGTGTGTGTGTGTGTGCGTGCGTGTGTGTGTAGTGGGTTTTTGTCAACTAGTAAGCTGATGGACATTGGAGGTTTTCAGCTGTTTGGAAAGGGAGCAAGTGTTCACGGCTCCAAGTTGCCCTTTTGCCTATTTCCTTTCACGACCATCCAGGGATTCTTCATTTTGCCTGGAGCTCCCTCGCTAGAGAAAGCAGAAATAGCCTTTAAGATTTTTTTTTCTTTTGGGGGCTAGGTTGTGGCACACCTGGTTGAGGGCACATGTTATAACGCACAAGGACCCAGGTTTGAGGGAGCCACTGGTCCCCACCTGCAGAGGGAAAGCTTTGTGAGTGGTGAAAGAGCATTGCGGATATCTCTCCCTCTCTGTCACACCCTTCCCTCTTGAGTTCTGGCTGTCTCTATTCAATAACTAAAGATAAAAAATTAAAGATTCTTTCCATTACACGATACTTGTTTTTAAAAACCCAAATTGCTTTATCAGCAAGTGTTATGTGTCCTTATAGGAGAGAATCAAGTGTCTGTGAGGGAGGCACAAGAGAGAGTAAGACAAGTCTTCTGGTTTCCAGGAACAAAGAGGGGTGTTGTTTTAACCGGGCTGGCTTCACAGGCAGGTAACAGAGATGACCAGAGACACATGGCTGAGCTGAGAACGCAATTTAATCTTTATTCACCAGCGGGCAAACATGGGCTCTCCTGTCTTTCTCTTCCGGTGGCAGAGAGAGACCCTTAAACTAATCACCACACAGATCTGTCCTGCATCCTTCTCCTCCAGCTGCTGCACCCAGAACTCTCAAAGTCTGTAGGGGTTCCAGGGGTGGGGAAAAGAGGGCCCATGAAACTAGCAGGGGCCATACCACCACAATCTCCCAGAGGCAGGGGGAGGGGGGGTGAGACCAAAAACAATGTGAAGCATACAACGGAGGGGATGTGAAGAAGCAGTTTTGGGGGCACCAAGAAATGACCAGCCCCCCTCCAACACAGCATGGTGGAGTTCTCAGCTGGGAATGGACTTCATTTCCCACAAATGCAGCCAGCAAGCAGTAAAGGAGGAAGCCCTGAATTAGTGGGGGATTTCTTGTGGAAAGATTTTCAGCCAGGACCAAAATGTAATTCCACACACAGATACTACAGGCTTAGAAGCTGGGTTAATAGTACAATCATTTCAAAGCTGAATTTGTGGACTGAGAGTCTCACAACAAGACAGAAATGAGTGGAGCAGAATTAAGTAAATAGGTGTGTAATTGGGATTCAGAGCAGTTCCTCAAGACTTCTTGGCTGGAAGTAAATATAAGTACAGGAGAAGCAACTAATTTAGACAGCCTGAGAAGCAACCACTCTCTGGCACTGAGGGGCTGGAAACATCAGAGAGTGTTTGCCAGATGCTCAAAGATGAGATGGGTAGGCAGCCTAAGCATAGTCTTTCTGTGGCTTCCGCATAGAATTGGGGCTTATTCTGAACTCCACTGCAGGTTTTTTTTTTTCTCTTTAAGTAAAAGATTGTAGTGTAAAAAGCACACAATACACACACACACACACACACACAC